>NW_028263384.1:4908988-5211644 GCF_051168715.1 Poecilia mexicana
GTTGCTGATCAAAGTGTCAGGATGCTTCTGGTTCCACATCCCTAACTATCACATCGATACGTACAGTATGTTGTCTTTTTGGTTTGGATTTTTGAGAAATTTCACAGCTGTGACAATCAGTCACTGCTGAATTGCATTTTATTGTCCTGATGTTGTGTATATGTGTGCGTTGTGCTGCAGCTGCCCCTAAATGCAATACTGCAATTATCATGGGCTCCATTACGGAGGCTAGTGTGAAACAAGAGATAAGGAAATAAAAAAATAAAAAAAATTAGGAAGAGGACTTAATTACATTTTGGCAACATATAAATGTAAATACATCATTTGCTTTATATTGTTCTTTGTCTCCTCAGCCACCTTTTTTTATTACATCCTGCCCCCTTTCTCTCTTCCTCTCTACCCATGTCAGCTTCAGGCAGTGTTTCACATTACTACGAACATCAGTCACAGGGGCCCTGGATAAATCTACCTCATACTTCTTTGAAGACACGGCTGTTTATTAGTACATATATACACACAGGGAATGTGGAGATCAGTCATGCATGATGACAGATCCTAATAGCTGTTGCTTATCTATGCACATGCAGAAAACTGAGACAGAGGGACTGCAGAATGCACAACACACACACTGATCATGGTGGCATACAGAAATACACCCCCACAGAAACACACGTGGAGCAAGTGAGCCCGATCCGAACAATGTTGACAGCGACCCTGCTATTTTTAAAGGGCACACTTCACAAGATCTGTCCCGGGGGATAATTTTCTATTTAAACCTCAACACGTACACAAAAAATAGCAGACGCACTGATCTCAACAAGCATGATATAATCGGAGTAAAGTAGTTGCACACATGAATGTGTTATTGGTTAATGTCTTTACATATGTCACTGGAGACATGTCACAACAGTCAGACAAAAACTGAAATGATGTTTTGGCTCAAAGTCACTGCCATGCCTGAATTCTGTTGGTGGACAGAGAGCCTATAAAATGTATTTTCCCACTTATTCTGTTTCTTTTTCACCACACTAAATGTTTTGGATAACCAAAAAATTTTAATATACAACAAAGACAGCCTGACTAAATACAGAAAGCAGATTTCAAATCTAATTAAATTAAGCAAAAGCAGAAGCCTGGCTTTGTTCAAAGAGAAAGAATTAAAATCTCTAATTTATTGAGACTGTTTTGTCCTTTTGTCAACTAAAGTTCAATGTCTGTATTGAAGCTTCATTTATTGAAAGTTAGGAATTGTTCAAGTAGTTAGGCGTTTATGTTCATGCTCTTATTTTGAAGTGGCTTTAGACTGTTTACGCATCAGCTCCATTTCCTCTCCTCAAGTTCTCCAGTCATGATGCTGTAGAACTAGTGGGAGCTAATGCTTTAAAGCAGAACTAATGCTTGTGATTTACGCTTTTCGGTTAGCATAGCTAACATTCTAGTTAGCAGTGTTCACCCACCACTGCCAAAAATGTTGGGAATCAAGATGTTTTTAGAAAATGTGAGACAGACCTTTGCATTAATTTTGATCAGCATTAGCATTAAACTCTACAAAGGAGGCCATTTTTACCTAATCTATTTTTTTCTTGTTGAATCTAGAATAGTCACCTCAACCGAGGCAGGTGAGGCTGGCTGTGCTTTAGTGTACAAACTAGTGAAGCGTTTTTACCAGCCTATGATCAAATCTCTCCTCAGATGTCTTCCAGTTTTGTACAGTTTCATTCTGTAAGCTGAATGTATCATGTACTTACTACTGGAATCAAAGAAAATTGTCTCTCAAAGGAAGAATCGTGGCATCATTTACGTACGCTGGTAATATAAGCTTGGTAATAGGATACCATTTATCAGCTAGGATGGCATCCTAGTTGATGGTTATCCTAGCTTTACCATTTGATGGATCGTCTAATCGCTCATATCATAGTGAATATATCACATTATCTCCTCAAGTGTCTAGGTTGAATTTATTTAAACTATAATCCCTGATTGTGACCGAAATTCACTACAACCGCGTAATCCTATGAATGAGGTAATCCTAAAGAGATGCTGCGTTTTAGCAGATTAAAACTTTTCCTTAACCAACAAGCCCTGAGAAGCCACTTTGATAATTTTTCCATTTACATAATGCTTCTCTAAATGCTTATTTGTGTTGTGATATTTGTGATAAACAACTGACTGATGAATCCCGACTAAAAATGATCAGAAAATGAAATTAGTGATTAATTTGTAACGACATGGAAATGTGTTTCTCAGCATGTATGAGACAGGCTGATAGTAAAGCTGCAAAGTTTATTTGAAAATTTAACAGTTAGTATGTGGAGCACATTAAATATGAAACAAAAATAGATGTTTCAACATGATTTTTTTCCAAACCAGATTAAACAAAGTTATTTGAAAATCATGCCACCTGAAATGCCAAAGATTAAATTAGAGTTTGTGTATTTTTTTATATAGTTTTACCATGTCTGCAGCTATGATTGATTCTTACAGTTTATTTTTTTATCCCTTCAAAAAGTAGCAAGCGCACACATCTTGGTCTCTTATAATTGACACATTATGCTAATAGATGTTTGAAAAAGACAAAAATATTTTATGAATGACACAGTTTGACCCGTATCAATGAAAACTACAGTTGCTCTATCACTCTGCTTATGCATTTCTTATTTTCCTGTGCAGATGTTCATCACATCTTGCAGACATGCCTGGTTCAGTCCAAAATACTACACCAGATGATGCAAGCACTGGCTAACAGGTAGTGCTTCATTTCAGTCTTGGAGTCCATGAAACAAGGAAGGTAACATTCAGATGAAACACAAGAAATATGTATTTTCTGTGTCCTGTAACAGTAAGCAAAGTCTGAATGCAGGTATCTCATCTAAACCTTAACCACTGCGCTGCCTGATCAGAAAAGTCACTGACACGTATCCTCCAATGTATGGCTGGGCAATAAACCATTTTTAACAATTAATGATTTTTTTTGTAGGTTTAATTTTGGAAAAAATATGGATTTTGTTTTTCACCAATTGGGTTTCCTAAGTGATGAACTACAGATTATTTTGACTTTGAAGTCGGGTTAACTTAGAGAAGGAATTGTCAAAATAAAAGAGTTTTAAAAATTATTATCCATCGTTTGTATTTTTAAGGAAAAAGTGAGGAAAAAATACTTTGAAATCAAATTTGGTATAAAAAGATTAGAGATTTTATTTTTTTAAACCAAATCGCTTCAACAATACTCAAATGCCTTTTAGATGTAACTGTAAAGCAAAAGTTTATTCCGACATGTTACCATGCAGATGGAAAAAGAATAAACCAACATAAGCTACGATGAAAGGCAATCATTACTGGAGTCCATTTTCATGGTAAGTGCTTTGTTGCATCCATGGGCCCTTGTCAAACTAAAAAGCCCAATCTCCACATGAAATAATCACAAGCACCTTTTAAAAGCTCAGGCTCATCAAACACACACTTGTGTTGGAAACGTTGAAAAAACGTGACACTTGAGTAAATAAATTCCCTTACTAAAGGGAATTTATTTATTGTTGCTTTTAAAGTCCTTGAACAAACTGCTGTACAGCTGGAAATAAAAGGCAGTCTGTGAGTAAGAGCACAAAATAAACAAATGGATGCCAGAAAAAAAAAAAAAATTCAAGACTGTGATGAACATCATGCATCAGAAATAAATCATCCACGTAATCTCAGCATTTTTTTAAACAGGGTACTGTCATGAGAAAGTTAAAGAACATCAGTTCAAAGATCACACATTTGCTTTAGTTAGCTTGCCATGTCGCTTACCTTGTGAAGTCCTAAACCTGTGTGACCCAGATTTGTTACACGGTTTCCAGTCGCCATGTTTCATGTGATTTCAGTGCTTCTCTGAAGATCTTTGTAGCTGAAGTATTGTAGGTGTTATTGTTGAAAGTGGGCCCTCTAGGCAGAGAGACACTATTTTAAAGATCTGTCATGTTAAACATCTTTGTGTCTCTTGCTCACTCCCCTTGCTCTCGATCCTGCTGTCCTTGATGTTCGCCTCCTGTGGTCTTCCCCTCACCAGTGGAGGAGAATATGCTTCCTTACATGTCATGATTGGAACGGAGATGCCGTTTTTATTGCCAGTCTTTTGTTTTTAGAAAAGTAGGCCAAGAGCACCTGGATTTTTTTCTTAAAAGCAAATATCTAAAAGATACACACACAGGGGGTTCAGGGAATGAGACGGGTAAATAAAGTTCCCTCCATGCATATGACATTTTGTTTGTTTGTTAAAGAGACAACCATCACTCTTGTACATGCTGGGTGAATCACAGAAAACATCCAACATGGGGACAAACTTGTGTTTTTTGTTCTCTCTTTATGTGTTTTTCCCATCAATACAGCTAACTGTGCTTTTTGCTACATTTAGAGCTGGGGTCTTCAACTCCAACCCTTGAGGGTCGCAGTCCTGCAACTTTTAAATGTCTCTGCTTTGACACACCTGAATCAAATGTCTGGATTATCTCCATAGTATACATTAACAGTTCTCTAGAGTTCTGCTAATGACCTGATTATTTGATTCAGGTGTGTTGAAGCAGAGAAACTTCTTAAAGTGTTTAGTCTGCTGTAATCAAACTCTAGTTCATTTGTCTGTAAGGTCTGCTTCAGTTCAGTCGAACTCTGATCTGGACCAAAAACAGCTGAAGTGAAATCTGGTGCAGTTTGAATGCGTATGTGAATGCCAAGCAGACCGGAGATCGCTCCAATAGCTGGAAGTGCAGGGCATTCTGGGTAAATCCAGCCAAAAAAAAAACATGTGTATCTAGTACCAGCAGGAGAAATGGCTCTTGGTCTTTTGTCAGAGACAAAACAGAAATCCAACAAACAGAAAATTGAAACGTCTCTCCATTTTTTTTTTTTTTTTTACTTTTTGTTAAGAAGGAAGCTGCGCTCACATCTTCTTCTTCTTCAAAAGTTTCCATGTCATTTCCTTCAGTGGTTATTGGTGCAGTGTTGCCACAGGTGAGGGAGTAGAAAGGATGCTCCAAAAGAACTTTTGACTGCAGGCTTCAAAAACTCATTGTAAGACTTTTTAAGACCATAATGAATTAAAATTAAGACCTATATTGCAACAGAAATGTACCAAGACAAAAGAATTGCTGACACATTTGCTCTTATTCATGATGGATGTAAAAAAGCTAGCTAGCTATTAAAGATATATCGGCAGCATAGCCTCTACTGGCGTGAGTCAGTGAACACAATGAAGATGTCAGCAGCGAACTTGACAAAAAAAGTCAAATGAGAAAAAATAACTTCATACAAGATTAAATATTCCTGCAATGACAACATTTAAGCACTGTGATTAATGTATTTAAAGCCAACCTGCATTAAAAAAAATATTTCAGGCATGTCTTTATTTCACTTAAGACATCTTAAAAATGTGCAAACACCCTGTTACACTTAACTTTAAAATGTAGGAATTACAGTAAGACTGAAGGACTTGTTTCTGTTTTAGTTATTTCTCTCTGGTGAACAGATGTCATCCAGATTCTTTAAATGTTCTCTTTGGGTTTGAGACAAAGCCAGGAGAAGGACAGGATGGGGTGAGGTGACGTTCCCGGAAGTTATAGCTTCTTTATTAGAATCAAAGAGACAGGTGGAGGGTATGTGTCATGAAACAGGTAAATACTTAAAGAATGAAGTTAAAAGAGTGAGTAAAGAAGTTAAAGAAGAATAGTACAATACTCTCTTTAAAATGGTGCAAGACTTTTCGGTTAAAATTTGGAGTCTGTTGTTTTATCCTGTTTTCTAATAACCAAGAGGCCAAATGCTGACATACAGCATTTATGCCACACAGTAATTACCAAGAATCTCTGCTTGAATGTTTGACATTAACCAGAGCCTCTCTGGGTGAGACCTTTTTTTTCCTTCTCTGAGATTGTTAGCGTTGCCATTTGCCCAAGATCGTGCTTTCCACTGTATTAACGTCAATCTTTGGAAAAGTGGTAATTCTCATGCAGACAACAAAACAATTGGTTACACTCTAGTCTCAATTTGAAAAGATGTCAAGTGAAACATTTTGTTAATGTTAAATATAGCTACTTCTAAAGGAGATTAAGGACCAGCTTTTGTGCTAGAGCCTGGAGGACTTTTTTTGTCCAAATGAGAAAATTGTTTTTAGACTCTTTGACCCAAATTACTAACAATATGATGGTGCTAAAAGCTGTTATGAGAATATTCTGGTTTGTAAACATCAGTTTGATTTGCTTTTCTAGAGAAAATGAATCCTTAGTCTTGATGGGATCATTGTTCTTATTATTCTAATACTACTATGCTGCCTAAAAACACAGTTTTCATTCTATGAAGTGATAATTTCTGGCCTTCTACATTGGTTCCTCGGGCATCCCTGCTGTACTCCACAGACTTTGCATGGCATTTCTTTTTTGAAACAAGCAACGACCAGCAGACAGTTGCACAGAAGAAGTTTACTTTCCATGTGAGTCAATGTAGTAGTCCCAGTAGGTTCTTAATGACATGGAGAATGAACAGATAAGTGCAACCAAAGGTATGAGACGAGATGTGATTAGGAAACAGCAGGAAGATGAAAACATGCCAGGCATACACAACTGTGAAAGAGATGAAGGTGGAGAGATGTGAAAAAGGAAAAGGAGAAGCTCCACCCAGGATCATAAACTCATTTGTTTTGGGATTAGACCAATGGAATCCAGTGCAAAAGGAATTTCATGGAAGTATACACTTTGAAGTATTCAGTGAATTCAATTGAGCTAAAGATCTGACAATAGTAGCAGCATTCTTGTTGAATGGACAAGGTGAAGGATCAAATAGTTTCCTATCAACACAAAGCAGAAAAGAAATTATGAGAATTGAGCTGTGTTAAATGGCAGACATCTGCAAATTGATGGGCTGTGCTGAGTGTTGAGAAATGTTAACTCATCTGAAATGTTAGCTACAAACTCCACATATGCTATTAGTCATCCCTATCATTTTGGTTATAAACAGCAGATAGGCTTGTTTATTGAATGAAATGAAAACAAGGCATTTTAAAAATCTTTCATAGCACTGAGTACTAGTTTAAAAAAAAGCCATTTTAAGAATATAGAAAACATTGTTTAATGGTACTAGTTAGACTTCCCTGTAAATGTCTGTAAAAGTACCCTCGGCCTGATTTAGTTGCAAATGTCCTTTCAAAACCTGAACCAGCTGTTTTCAGTTGTTAATAAATGGTTCCAGGTCATCGTAAATCTGTGTAGAAGAGGAAAGTTTGTTTTCTCACACTCTCCAAAGTACATTTGGGAGTGAGTGGGTGCATGGTTATTTGTTAAGTTGTTTCTGTGTTGCCCTGTGATGAGTTGGCGTTCTTTACAAGATGTTCTCTGAACTAATAAATGTCTTGCTTCTAACTTTCTCAAACATCCAAAAACACTGGGAATTTTCTGGCAGTGGTCTCATGTAAATGTAGCTTTAGCCTGTTGCAGTAAACACTGTTTTTACATTTTGAAGAGTCCAAAGTAAACACAAAGAAAAGACACAAAATAACAGCCCAATAAACCAGTGGTCCCCAACCCCTGGGCCGCGGACCGGTACCAGTCCATGGACCAATTGGTACTGGGCCGCGCAAGAAATAATTAAATATTTCAGTTTTATGTCTTATTTGAGTATGAAGGATCTTTTATTTTGAAAATCCTTTAACCAGATTCTCTCGGTTACTTGCGCACCAACACTGAGCCCACAAGTAGCAAAATGAGTAAGAAACAGATGTCTTTGTAAAGTTTCTTTGCAAAGGGGAAAAGGCCCAGAGAAGAAACAGGAGAATGGAATTATCCTGGACCAGTTGGTGAGTCCCACATTACAAGCCCGCTCTGCGCAACATGCGGCGACCAGCTCGCTAATGAGGCAATAAAGCCTTCAAACTGCTTCGCCACGTAGTATATCCAAGCACCCTGTGGATATAAGCAAAACTTTGGGTGTCATTGTCTCTCATCACTCCCAGAAGGAACCGTCTCATTGCAGAGAAACAAGCTCAGGGCTCCTATTAGTCATTATCGTGAATTAAAATTTTCACAAAAGTAAAATTTTCGTTTTTGTGGCACATCTGTATCTTATTTTGAAGGGATATGTAAACGTTACCATAGCGACCAGAGTCAGAGAGCGTCTGGGCAGTGGTCGAGAGGAGAGGAATAGAGCTTGTGAGTCTTAAGATTTAAGAATTGTCGGCTGATTATCCAAACCTCTGTGACCGCAGAGCTGATAAAAGTACAACAGGTTTGATCGGTTCATGTGTCCAAGGCAGGAGCAACACACCACACTCGAACCGATTCCAGTCACAAACATCCCGACTCCAGAGGATAATCCACAATTCCCCCAACATAGCGGGAATTTAGAATAACCAAACACGGATGACTATAGTGATAGTTTGTGGTCTCATTTTAAGAGATAAAAGATGACGGGAGCAGCCGCTCTATTTGCTAGACTATGATTTGGAGGTGACTGTTTTTTCACAGTTAACATTTTAATTGAATAAACATAATAAACATATATAATAATGACCTTTACATGTAATAATAAACATTTCCACATATCTCCGATATCCACTGGACTCTCGTGATATGTCAGCTGTTTGGGATTCCCCTCTGTTCTTACGTCACCGCGCTTTCTGACTGGCTGTCACATTCAACAGGTTGTATTCTCATTCCCAATCAGGCAAAACCCCACAGGCTGCGATAAAAGGGCCAAGACAACCCAAATTGGGTATATTCAGGCTTTAGCAAGAACACCTACATGCAGAAGCCTTATCTGACTGTTCATCCCAAAATGTCTCTGAATGGAGCAAGGTTTTGCCACTGTGTCTAAAGATTCTCATACAGCCTGTTGAAGGCTTTCAAGTTTCGCTGGGTCCATATTGCCTTTTAATAGTGAACCTCATCATTAGTTTGGTCAGGTCCTTCTATCATGTAGTGTGGCTGTTTGATGGTGAGGATGGATGCGGTGGGCCCAAGTAGTAGTGCAAAAATTATGGTTTTAATGAAGTCCAACAAGAGTACAAAGTCGAGGCAGCACAGATGAGCAAAAGGTAAGTAACTTTGACACTGGTAGAAACTGGGAAATTCATATGACTGGTGTTAAGAAAATAAATTTAAGATAAGCTAGTTTTAAAACTTAACATGTCTTGATTCAAATGGCCTAAATTGTGGTTTTAAAATCAGTAACGTATTCTGGCCTATTGACCTTTATGTTACCTGTAGTTAAGGCAGATGGTTTGCTAGGATCGTTTGATCTGCCTTTTGTCTGTGTGGGAAAACAATACAGTAGAAGTTCTAGCTTTTCACACTCATCTGTGACAAGCCGTAAACACGGTAGGAGTTCCTGGCTTGAGAGAGGGTCAGAGATAGCTCCTGGATTGGATGAGCAAAGATACGCCTTATTTGAATAAATTAAAGATAAGAATACGCCTTTTACTATAAAACTTTCTACACAGAAGTAACAAATCAGATTTTGCTCTTGCAACTTCTCCAAAGACGTCTTTGCTTTTTGTTTGTCGTTTCCATCTTTTGTCTTTTTCTCTCTCAGGTAAATTCATGTGTTTGTAACCCACGTGACCGCCACGCCCCAACCACCTTCCCTTTAAGCCGTCCCTTTAACAGCTGGGACCCTCATGTGTATTTCCGGGTTTCCACTGTGCTGCTGCTCATTGTTGGTTGTGGCGTCGGTTGTTAATAAAACAATCTCAAATCTCCAACTCGACTCATCGCTGAACAAATTCATCCCTAAAACTCGAGGATCTGCGGTGAGTTAAGTACCATCTGAACTTGACGTTGTATCAGCAATACTAGCGCCGCTAATATATCCGCTGCAATACTCACCAGGTTGGGCTTTGTTGATGCCTGGTTTACCTTCTGATGAGAACAAGTAACATCCACTTCCTCAGACAATCCGTTACTCGACGGTGAGTAAATATTCATCCATATATGATGGGGCGTTATTTCCGCTGTGCGCCGCCAGTTAGCATTAGCTACCAACTCGACAATCAGTTGCCTGCATGAGTTCAGTCCACTTACTAATTATTTACTTAATAAAAAGTCACATTGTTGAAGCCGAATTAAAGGCCACACCTTTAATATTTAAAGGCTTCTCTTTCAACTTTAGATTTGATTATTTTTCATGATTTCTTTGTTTATTGTTGTATTCCATGCTGGTGCATCAATGAAGTCTGGTACCTAATATGATTTTGTTTGTAGCTACTTTGATCAATCACATTCTTAAAGTTGATTGATTTGATTTATTATTAGCTGTTCGTAGCGACTGCTAATTACCTTGAGAAATTTTGAACTTGAATTATGAAGTGCACTTTTCTTTTTAAAAGGATTTTTTTCTCATTTTTATAAAATATGAAGTGGTTGTCAATACATAGCAGTATGTATTTGTTTTTTTTTTCCCATTTAGCTTATATAAATATAACATTTATATATGAACTTAATGTATGTTTTCTGGCCTTTTAGGTCAGGTTTTTTTTCTCCCCCTTCATCGACTCGGAGGATGGCTAGCTCGCCACATGTAACGCTCTTATTAAATGCGCAGGTCTGACTGCAAGGTTTAGTGTTAACCAGTTTGTAAAATCAGAAATAGGTACGGCATGGAGTCATGATTGGGTGGATAATTGATGCAACTGATGCAAAGAGCTTTGTTTATATTGCTATTTATTGCAGTGGAAATAATAATGATAATAATAATAATAATACTAACAGCAAAAACTAAACAAAAATAGATTGTTCAAAAGAAACAAGGAGGGGGAAAAAAAACAAACCAACAAAGAAATAATCAATAATACTTCAAAACCAAATGTAGTTCAAAAGTCCAAGAGCAACGGGAGAATTGTTCTTTTCCTTTAGATACTCCCTTAGAGTTTATTTTGTTTCCTGTATGGAAAGTGTTTGGTTTTCCTGTGTGAAAAGTGTCGTTTGGTTTTCCTGTGTGGAGAGTGTCTTTCTTTTTCCTACCACCAGGTGGTGTGTGGGTAGCTCGCCATCCTCCGTCATCAAGCGAGTCGATGAAGGGGGAGAAAAAAAACCTGACCTAAAAGGCCAGAAAACATACATTAAGTTCATATATAAATGTTATATTTATATAAGCTAAATGGGAAAAAAAAACAAATACATACTGCTATGTATTGACAACCACTTCATATTTTATAAAAATGAGAAAAAAAAATCCTTTTAAAAAGAAAAGTGCACTTCATAATTCAAGTTCAAAATTTCTCAAGGTAATTAGCAGTCGCTACGAACAGCTAATAATAAATCAAATCAATCAACTTTAAGAATGTGATTGATCAAAGTAGCTACAAACAAAATCATATTAGGTACCAGACTTCATTGATGCACCAGCATGGAATACAACAATAAACAAAGAAATCATGAAAAATAATCAAATCTAAAGTTGAAAGAGAAGCCTTTAAATATTAAAGGTGTGGCCTTTAATTCGGCTTCAACAATGTGACTTTTTATTAAGTAAATAATTAGTAAGTGGACTGAACTCATGCAGGCAACTGATTGTCGAGTTGGTAGCTAATGCTAACTGGCGGCGCACAGCGGAAATAACGCCCCATCATATATGGATGAATATTTACTCACCGTCGAGTAACGGATTGTCTGAGGAAGTGGATGTTACTTGTTCTCATCAGAAGGTAAACCAGGCATCAACAAAGCCCAACCTGGTGAGTATTGCAGCGGATATATTAGCGGCGCTAGTATTGCTGATACAACGTCAAGTTCAGATGGTACTTAACTCACCGCAGATCCTCGAGTTTTAGGGATGAATTTGTTCAGCGATGAGTCGAGTTGGAGATTTGAGATTGTTTTATTAACAACCGACGCCACAACCAACAATGAGCAGCAGCACAGTGGAAACCCGGAAATACACATGAGGGTCCCAGCTGTTAAAGGGACGGCTTAAAGGGAAGGTGGTTGGGGCGTGGCGGTCACGTGGGTTACATGTTCCCCCCCTGATCCCATGCACGTCCCCGTACATGGACCAGGTTGAGTCTGGATGGCTGGCTGGATAATACCAGGAACAGTCATGTGTTCATCATCCTCAGTCCCTTCAAGAGCATGTGTAAATGCAGTGGTCAGTCCATGAAACAACAACTGGATACTCTTCAACAGCGGGTGACCGAGTTGGGAGTACTGTAAACGTTCTGGTGGTCTTCTTGCTCGGGTTGACCTCCGCAAAGATGGTTCTGATTCGGGGCTCGATGGTTCTGTTACGGAGCTTGATGGTTCCGTTTCGGGACTTGATTCTGTTTCAGGGCTTGACGGTTCTGTTTGAACAATTAAGTCCACTTCTGGTTCCATATTATTGGTGGAGGGCTCTGGAGTGACAGGCTCAGGACCTCCCTCAGCAGCAGGATCTCCAGCAGCATCTCCTGGAGAATCATTAGTTTTTGAACTGATGTTTACCGCCTCTCTGTCCACAGGTTGAAATTCCCTTGGTTCCTCTGTGACGACTGGGAGCTCCTGTTCCAAATCCTCTTCTGCAGCAGAGGATGGGGGCTGATCAGGAACTTCAGGTAGGTCTGCAGGTGGAACAGGTTGCTGGACAGGAGGTACTGGTAAATCAACAACAGTGATGAATTTCACAGGTTCGAAGGAAGAAGGATCATACAGAGGTGAGATGATCTCATCTTCTGATAAATCTTCATTGTCAGGGTCAGGTAAGTTCACAGGCAGGTGCTTTTTCCTCTTCACAGGTAAGTTTTTTACAGGGCTCTGTTCAGCTAGGTAATTACAAGGCAACAAAAGATCACGATGGAGTGTTCTGAGAGGTTTATCCTGGTTCTCTGGTTTTACAGTGTAAACAGGGAGGTTGCCAGCCCTCTTTACCACTACATATATGTCAGGTTCCCATTTGTCAGCCAATTTGTGCTTTCCTCTCAGTCGGACGTTTCTAACAAGGACCCTGTCGCCTACGGCAAGTTCAGAAGTGGTGATATGCCGATCAAAAGAGGTCTTATTGCGGGACATCACCTTCTCTGAGTTTTCCGCAGCCAACTGATGGCTGTCTTGCAGATGCGTTTTCAGCCTTTGGACATACTGCAGGTGAGAGGTGGAGGTGTCCTCTTCCAGTGGTAACCCAAAAGCCACATCTATGGGAAGACGAGGTTGGCGACCAAACATTAGTTCGTATGGAGAAAACCCAGTGACATCA
Organism: Poecilia mexicana; assembly: GCF_051168715.1. Lineage (NCBI taxonomy): Eukaryota > Metazoa > Chordata > Actinopteri > Cyprinodontiformes > Poeciliidae > Poecilia > Poecilia mexicana. The sequence goes on from NW_028263384.1 coordinate 4,922,168, forward strand.
TTTTTAGTGCAATTGTATGCGTGAACAAGGGGTTTTACAAAATCTTTCCATCGAGATTTATTCTGCTCACTTAATGTCCCTAGCATGTTAAGCAATGTGCGATTGAATCTTTCCACAGGGTTACCTCTGGGGTGATAAGGAGTTGTCCTTCCTTTATGGATGCCAGCAATATCACACAGTTCTTTGATGGTACGGGACTCAAAATCCGGTCCTTGGTCACTGTGTAGCCTCTCTGGGATGCCATAGTGGACAAAAAAAATTTCCCACAAGCATTTAGCAACAGTTCGAGCTTTCTGATTTGGTGTTGGAACAGCAACAGCATATTTTGTGAAGTGATCTGTAATCACGAGAATATCTTTCACTCTGCGATCTGGCTCCAGAGACAGGAAGTCCATGCACACTAGCTCTAGAGGTCTTGAAGTCTTGATGTTAACGAGAGGTGCAGCCCGTTCTGGTAAGGTTTTCCTTTTTACACATCGTTCACAGGTTTTGATTTTGTTGTAAACGTCAGTGGACATTCGTGGCCAAAAAAACCGGGAACGAATCAAGTCCAATGTCCTCTCGATCCCAAGGTGGCCCATATGATCATGAAGCTGAACCATCACCATATGCCGACACTCCTCTGGTAACACTAGCTGATAGGCAACACTGCTTCCCACTTGCCGTCCCCTGAGAAGAAGCTCCAGTTTATTTACTTCTCTCAACAGGAGTGGCAGATCTGGAAGTTCATCCCTCAGCGATGGCGGTGGAGATTCCCCTCTCTCAAGCTGAGCAATCACATGTTGGATGATGGGATCAGCTCGCTGTTTGGCAGCAAGATCAGCAGTAGAGAACCGGGGCAGAACAGCAGTGGCAAATTGGGCATCGTTTGTGTAACTGTCAGGTAGGCTTTCCACATGGGCAGACAAAGAGAGAACAAGGGCATGGTCGTTGCTTGAGCTGAGCACCAGGTGGCGGTCACAGATGGCTTCAACAATGTGCTGGTCAATGGTGGTGCAACCTGGTTCCTCGAGATGATGTTGAACGAACTTTAACACTCTCGCCCTTTCTTTGCAGGATTTAAGGTCATCAGGCATCTCAGGATGTGGTCGTCGGGACAGCCCATCAGCATCTGCATTCTGTTTTCCTGCTCTGTAAACAATCTTAAAGGTAAATGTGGACAGAGCAGAGAGCCATCTATAACATTTAGCATCAAGCTTAGCTGATGTCAAAAGGTAGGTCAGCGGATTGCTGTCTGTGACCACAGTGAATTGTGTGCCATATAGGTAGTCATTAAACTTCTCAGTAACTGCCCATTTAAGTGCCAGAAATTCTAATTTATGTGCTGGGTAGTTTGATTCACTTCTGGACAGACCTCTACTTGCATAAGCTACAACTCGATTTTTGCCATTATTTTCTTGATATAGCACTGCTCCAAGGCCTGAAGAACTGGCATCAGTATGGAGAGTGTATGGCTTGCGAGGATCTGCAAATATAAGTACAGGAGAAGTAGTGAGTTTTTCAATAATGGTGTTAAATGCATGCTGACAGGATTCAGTCCAACGTTCAGCAAAAGGCTCTTTTGGGTTGAAATAGTTCTGGGGTTTCAACATAGGTTTTAGTTTCTTTTGGCTAGGTGGATAGCCAGCAGTAAGGTCATGCAACGGGTTGACGATTGCAGAATAGTCTTTCACAAATCGCCGATAATATCCTGCAAATCCCAGGAACGATCTCAGTTCCTTCAGGTTCTTTGGCACTGGCCAAGATGTAAGGGTGGAAATTTTATCAGGATCTGTCTCCACACCATCCTTGGACACAACATGGCCAAGATACTTCACTGAAGTTTGGAAGAACACACATTTTTCAATGGACAGTTTTAGTCCAAAGTCCTTTAATTTGTTTAGGACTTTCATCAATCTTTTTTCATGTTCTTCAAGAGTTGGTGCGAAGATGATCAAATCGTCAATAAAAACCAGAACTTCTTTCAGATGGAGCTCACCCATGCATTTTTCCATGAGTCGTTGAAAAGTGCTTGGAGCATTGGTCACTCCTTGAGGCATACGATTAAATTCCCAGAAGCCTAAAGGACAAACAAAGGCTGTTTTGTTCTTGTCAGCTTCCTCCATTTCTATCTGGTAATACCCAGATTTTAGGTCCAGCACAGAGAACCATTTAGAGCCTGCTAGTGCGGTGAATGCATCTTCTAGCTTCGGAAGGGCATAAGCATCTTTAATGGTTTGTATGTTAAGTTTCCGATAATCAATACAGAGGCGTACAGAGCCATTTTTCTTACGCACCACCACAATGGGTGAAGCAAATGGAGATTCTGATTCACGGATTATTCCAGACTCAAGCAGTTCTTGAAGATGTTTTCTCACAGCATCAACATCCTGTGGATGTATAGGGCGTGGTCTTTGTTTGAACGGTGTAGGGTCAGACAATTTTATTTGATGTTTCACCTTGTCTGTACGACCAAAATCAAGGTCATGTTTGGCAAAGACCTCTGGGATGCTGTTGAGCTTTGAAATGATCCGACTTTTCCATTGTGGTGTTAGAGGCGATTCTCCAAAATTGTATTGAAGCTGAGGTGTTAATGACTCTGCAGGCTTGTCATGGACTTTGACACTTTGCTCTTTGGAGATAACAGACTCTAAAGCGGCAATCTCTGCAATGGCTGCTCTCGCGGGGATGATAATTGGATGGTCTGACTCATTAGTTACTACCACTGGCAGGTAACAAGGCCGATGTTGAGGTATGTTAATGAGACAGGCTTTAACCATAAGTCCCCCAGGCAGACAGGAAGAGGCTGGGTGTTCAACAACAACCACTTTCTCTTCCCTCAACACCCGTGTGGTCAAACATCCCTCAAGGACAACAGTTTGGCCAGATAAAATGGTTTGTGGCTGATCAGGCTGCAGAGTCAAAACAACTGGATGTTCAGGTGAGTTTTGAACATGCCTGTTCTGCAGGATCTTCAAGACAGCTTGATACCCAAAAGCAGTGGGTTTAAAAGTAGTAGACTGGCTCTCAAGGTGCTTCTTGTAGGCAATATCAATAGTATTTGTGCCCACTAGTAAAAGTGGATGTGTGGTTTTGGTGTCTGGGACTACCAAAGCTAGGGTGTCCACTTCAATTGGTGAGCCAAGAAATTCAGGTGGAAAAGTCAAATTTAATTCAATGTACCCAAGGTATGGTACATTTTGGCCATTGGCACCCTCAACTTCCAACAGATTGTTCAGAGACATAATTTCATGGTCAAAGAGGTGGGTATTATAAAATGAATGCGATACTGTAGTGACTTGCGACCCACTGTCAAGGAGGCAGCTGAAGATGGTTCCCTTTATTTGGATTTGGCCCATGCTCTTCGTACCGATGAGACCCTTAGGTAATACAAAATGTGATTCAGAATGGGGTTTGGGACAGCTGATGGTGGCAGCTCCTGGGTGTCCCTCAGCAGGAACTGCATTTAGTTTAACTGCTGACTTGACTTTTTTCCATCCCACGCTTGTTGTTTCTGACGAAGCTGTTTCTTCTTTTGTTCCACAAGGCTTGGATTTGCTTTGTTGCTACATTGGGAAGACATATGACCATCCTCACCACAGTTAAAACAGTACCCTGGCTTTGGTCTTCCAGCGGTCTGAGGTGAGGTGTTGCTGGTCCTTGGCTTAGACTTGGTCTGTTGCAGTTCTGATTTTGCATCAACAGGTGTCTTTCTGGACATGAAGGAAGACATCTGCCGTTGGAGTTGTTGAATCTGCTTTTTTAATTCTTTCAGTTCTTCATTAACTGTGTCATGACCACAAGAGCAGGTACTCTGAGACTGACTGGTCACTTTTTGTTTAGATGAATGAATGTGCTTTCTCATTAGAGATTCTTTAGCAATTTGTCTGTCCTCCTCTGTCCGGAGTGACAACAAAAGTTCAGAAAATGGGGGAGGATTGCTTTTTTTCTCCTCAAGTTGCAACTTGGAGATGACTGAGTTGTCCCAGCATCCCCGGCAGAACTGTTTAAGTAAATGTATGTCTTTGTCTCTTGGTAATATTCCTCCTCTTTTTATTACTGTGCTGAGGGTAAGCTGCAATCGCTGGAGATAGGAAGATGGCCGCTCTCCAGGATTTTGGAAAATGTTTAAAAACTGAGCGAAAAGCTCCTCTCCATCCTGTACTGTCTGAAAAGCTGAATCAAGGACTTGAAGAGTGGAAGGTGGTGCACCAGGGCTCAAACATTTAATTAAATCTGCAGCTGGTGACAACAAACTTTCCACAATTCGCCGATTAACATGCAATCTGGAAAGGCTGGGATCAGCAAGTAACAGTTCGATTTGAGATCGCCATGAGTCATAGTCCGCTTCATTGCTTGGTTTAGGAATTTTTCCTGAAAATGAGCGAGTCTAAGTGAAGATGTGGAAAAGTCACTATTTTTTACAACATGCTCCACCACAACTCTTTGAACGTCCTGTGGAATGAGGTCATTCCTCGACAAAGGAAACCTCTGGGTTGGTGGTATACGGGAGTGACTGGGTCGAGGTGGTGCTCCCTGCTGATCAGTGGACGAATGGGTTGGAGGAGCTGAAGAGGCTTGAGGCACAGTTGGTAACATCTGCTGACTTTGCACAGACTGTGCTAAGGTGAGGATGTCTTCTTTTTTTTTCTTCCTCCTCTTCATCACCACCATCATCACCACCATCATCATCTCCATCATCACCACCATCATCATCATCTCCTGTTGTCTCCAAATGTGTGCTGATTTGATCCATTACACCTTTCAGGACCTCCTCAAACCGTTTTCCACTTTGTTTAGCTATGTTCTTCAGCTCATCAATGTAGCCCATGGGAGGGCTGCTGCTACTCACTGAGGTTGCATACTCTGAAGCGAGAGAAGTAACACGAAATATCGCATCTACTGTGGTTCGGGAAGGGTAATTATATGGGAAAAGGGGTTGTAGTGCATTTAATGTAGAATCTTCTTCAAACTTGACAATCAGGTTTTTATAAAATGTACTTTGTGGATCACTGACATGGAAAACCTCTTTTACTGCACCATAACATTGTAAACGATCAACTATCTCTTTTTCGTCCTCACTGCTCTGAGTGCCAGTAACTAACACAGATCGTTGCATGTTTAACCCCAGCTGAGTAACAACATCCATTTTTGTTTTTGTTATTGATAATGATAACGCATCCAAAATAAAGGTACTGTGGAATTATTCAATTATTCACCCACTACAAGACGCCCGGCTAGCTCGCCACATGTAACGCTCTTATTAAATGCGCAGGTCTGACTGCAAGGTTTAGCGTTAACCACTTTGTAAAATCAGAAATAGGTACGGCATGGAGTCATGATTGGGTGGATAATTGATGCAACTGATGCAAAGAGCTTTGTTTATATTGCTATTTATTGCAGTGGAAATAATAATGATAATAATAATAATAATAATACTAACAGCAAAAACTAAACAAAAATAGATTGTTCAAAAGAAACAAGGAGGGGGAAAAAAAACAAACCAACAAAGAAATAATCAATAATACTTCAAAACCAAATGTAGTTCAAAAGTCCAAGAGCAACGGGAGAATTGTTCTTTTCCTTTAGATACTCCCTTAGAGTTTATTTTGTTTCCTGTATGGAAAGTGTTGTTTGGTTTTCCTGTGTGAAAAGTGTCGTTTGGTTTTCCTGTGTGGAGAGTGTCTTTCTTTTTCCTACCACCAGGTGGTGTGTGGGTAGCTCGCCATCCTCCGTCATCAAGCGAGTCGATGAAGGGGGAGAAAAAAAACCTGACCTAAAAGGCCAGAAAACATACATTAAGTTCATATATAAATGTTATATTTATATAAGCTAAATGGGAAAAAAAAAACAAATACATACTGCTATGTATTGACAACCACTTCATATTTTATAAAAATGAGAAAAAAAAATCCTTTTAAAAAGAAAAGTGCACTTCATAATTCAAGTTCAAAATTTCTCAAGGTAATTAGCAGTCGCTACGAACAGCTAATAATAAATCAAATCAATCAACTTTAAGAATGTGATTGATCAAAGTAGCTACAAACAAAATCATATTAGGTACCAGACTTCATTGATGCACCAGCATGGAATACAACAATAAACAAAGAAATCATGAAAAATAATCAAATCTAAAGTTGAAAGAGAAGCCTTTAAATATTAAAGGTGTGGCCTTTAATTCGGCTTCAACAATGTGACTTTTTATTAAGTAAATAATTAGTAAGTGGACTGAACTCATGCAGGCAACTGATTGTCGAGTTGGTAGCTAATGCTAACTGGCGGAGCACAGCGGAAATAACGCCCCATCATATATGGATGAATATTTACTCACCGTCGAGTAACGGATTGTCTGAGGAAGTGGATGTTACTTGTTCTCATCAGAAGGTAAACCAGGCATCAACAAAGCCCAACCTGGTGAGTATTGCAGCGGATATATTAGCGGCGCTAGTATTGCTGATACAACGTCAAGTTCAGATGGTACTTAACTCACCGCAGATCCTCGAGTTTTAGGGATGAATTTGTTCAGCGATGAGTCGAGTTGGAGATTTGAGATTGTTTTATTAACAACCGACGCCACAACCAACAATGAGCAGCAGCACAGTGGAAACCCGGAAATACACATGAGGGTCCCAGCTGTTAAAGGGACGGCTTAAAGGGAAGGTGGTTGGGGCGTGGCGGTCACGTGGGTTACATGTTGTTTGTGCTCTGAGGTTTCTGATGTTATGTGATGTGCTTTTCTGGTGATGGTATGCATCTGTCTTGAATGAATGCTGTTATCTCTGTGTGATCTCAGTCTTTGCGCACAGCATTTTTCTGAACCCGGGCATAAGAGAGGATTTAACAAGTCAAAAGGTTTTTAAAGTTCAAGAATTTTTCCTCTCTTAACAATTGGGGACTCGTCCGGTTCTTAACAAGTGCTGTGCAATTGACTCTGGGACCGCAGTGGGCGACTTTGAGCTCCGTGTTGGTCCACGATACAGGTGCGTCTCCTGATGTGAGTTTGATTTCTCTTTGATGCGCTGGCTTCGACCGGATCTTTGGTTTGATTGCAGAGAAACAATTGTGTGATTTTTCTTTTTTGGATCTTAGCACATAGGACTTTTATTTTTACCACGGTGAGTAGTGCGTTATTGTAGGAACAGGCTTGTATCAGCCTGAGAGTTTGATCCTCTCTAAAGGGACATGTTATTCGGATTTGGCCGAGTGTTGTTCGGATTTGGCACAGGTTGTACTGCTTCGTTGTGTCTGGGGTTGTGGTTTGAAGAGTACGTTAAATTGAAGGGTCGGTCCCCCTCAAGTTCTGCACTCGACTCGGAAGGACTGGAACAATTTTGGGTGTGAAATCCACCTGTGACGACTAGCGTTACGAAGGGACAAGAGTGAGGCCCACACGTTTGTTATTTTATGACACCGGTGTCCGTAGGGATTTCTTTCGTTTACTGTTTTTGTGTCTTTGTGCGTCTCACTAACCTTTTTGTGTGTTTACTGTGAATTGTTTTTGATTGCAGCTGGATGTGAAGGTTTTTATTTTTTCACTGAGGGGCGGAAGGAGCAGTATGCATCGCTACCCCTGCCGTTTTTGTGGTGAACTGGGACATTGGATCAAACAATGTCCCCATTAACTGCCAGCACCTGCGGAAGAAGGTGTGTTAAACTCACCAGCACCACAACCTCAGAATGCTGCACTGATTCCATGGATGGTGAATGAGAATATTTTATGAAATGTTATTAAATGTTTTTGCTGTATGTTATGTTGCTAAATTTATGTTAACACATGGCCTGTTGGAGCACATGGTTTCTGTGGGACAGAGATTTCTTTTACAGATCTTGCAGTCTTTTGTTTCACAGCGGGGAGACTGAGTGACCATTCCATTTGCATTTTGGGAGTTCTTCAGTTCTGAAGAACTCCCAAAATGAGTGAGCTGACATTTGCAGCTCACTCTTTCAGGATTCTTGGATCTTGATGTGAATTTCTTTTAGAACTGTGTTTTATGTTGAAATGGAAAGTACAAACTAAGAGATTTATAAAGGTTTCTATTTTCTCAGCAGGGAACATATAAGGCGTCAGTTCCAGGCTGGAGCTCTGGAAAGATGTCATTGCTTGTTTTTTATAATATTGTAACATTTACAATCACTTCAATTCCTAGGTTTTCTGACACAGGATGGAACACCCTCACTGATTGGAACAAGGAAACAAAAACGAGAAGATATGGATGGTTTTTCTGTTTGACAGTGTTGTCTACACTGTTAATGTAGGACATGTTGAAACACTAATGAATGACTTTGTTTCTTGTAGGACGATCTTTGTGTGCAGTCCATTTTTTCATATTACATGACCACATGAACAGTTTTTGGGACTTTCCCTCAGGGGGTCTAGTTAATGGGTAGCCATTTAATAACAATGCTCATCATAAAATAAGGTTGTGTGTATAAACTGGAGTTTTTAAAACAGGTTCACTCAAACCAAAACAATATTAGAACTGTTGGATAATTTTGTTTTTTTTCAGGCATGGTCTTATGACAATTGTGTTTAAAACTTTCTACAGGACGAATTTTGGTTTAAAATTTGGGGAAATATGTGTTTGGAAGATGGAATCAGTACAAATTGGAAAGTTTTAACTTTATGGTGAAAATTTCTTTATTTCACATGTTGGAGTGTGACAGAAAATTGCAGGTGAACATGGGGATCTTTTCAGTTGCTGTAGGTGAATTACACTACTTAATGTGTTTACCCACTGTTTCTGAGGAGTTGGAAGGTATATTTATTACATTATAGGTCAACTCATGTAAAGATGCCTTCAAATACTGAGAATGGGGTCGTCTTCCTGCTCTTACGAGAGTGTTGGGGGAGTATCACACCTCACTTTGTTTGGTCAGTTTGATCTGGGGTAACATCCTGCATCTTTCTTACAATGGGGTGTTAATGGGTCTGCTTGAGTGCGAATGAGAGAGTGGATTTGTATGCAAATGGCCTTTGATGGGTTTTTAGGAAGCGTTTTGTAAATATGACGTCATTTTAGTGAATAGCTGTGTGATATTTTTCTTATTTTAAACTATTTAGGGACAGTGAAGGTTTTGTTTCATAAATTTACTTTTACTACTGCTTTACGGACAATTTTACGGTGATGATTGCATATTTTGGTATCACAATCTGATTTGAAGCAGAGTCATCTGCTTGTGCCGTAGGATTAATGCACACAACAGAGGCAGCACAATTTCGGCCTTGGCTTGCAGCAGATAGAATTAGTGATTAAGAGACTGTCTCATCCACTTTGGAATTTTATTTTTTGTTTTTATTTTATACTAACACACTAACTGAATTAACTGTTGGTTTATATGTCACATGGGTAACTGATTGGACATGTTGAAATTTTAGCATAATGGGAGAAAGTTCTTTGATTTTAGTTTTCCACCTGTAAATTTGTTTTTCTTTTGGAAATAAGAAAACACAGGGGGATATTATAAAGATAAGATATTACTGATAGAACTTTGAAATTTGAAACATCTCAGTCTATTTTGAATACTGGATGGATGATTTGGATAAATGGTGGAACATGTTACAATATTTTAGTTTTTCAGCAAATTATTATATAACAGTGACATAGATTCAAAATTGTTTTTAAAATGATAATTTTATTATATCAACAGGGGGAGAAGGACACATAGACCTTAATTCCTGGTCAATTTATAGATATGGTTAATTGTAAATTTGTTAATCAATAATTTTGACTTTTTCATTAAACAATAGTGAATTATGGATTTATTTAATGTAGAGTCATATTGCCTTCCTGCTTGACTAAAATATGGTGTCTGTGATAGTGAAGCTCTTACTAAATTTAAATTAGTAATCTAAAATTGAACGGTTTCAAGCAACATCTATGAAATGTTTATTTACATTTAAAATTGTTGATGGATTTCTGCATCACTGCTGATTTCTTTGTATAAAGTTACAGTTGGGTGTAAATTGTTAATTTTGAGGAAGATTTTGATTAAAACTGCTATGAAATTCAAATAAAATGTGAATAACTTCTGACATTTTAAACATAAAATAGAAGCTGTTTTGAAGATCTCAGTATTACAATAATGGTTTTATTTTGATCTAGATTTTGCAATAGGACTTTGTCTTGAAGCGTGGGACAATGATAAGGATGTTTGGTGTTTGGTAGAACAATATGAAATTCGTAATTATTTGACAAAATGCAATTCAATCACAACTTTTATAAGTGTTAGTACTAGGACATTCTAGATTTTGTTCTAATTCTTTAATGAGTTTGTGAGGTTGTGATTTTAAAAATTGTAGTTGATATCTGGCACAAGCGGAGTGAATGTCATCGAGGTACTGACATTTATTGATTCAAACAGTAAGTGACCTTACTTCATTAGTTCTGCCACATTTGGTTGTGAAACGTCTTGCTTAATTCTATTTTTCTTGTCTTTACAGAGTTTGGGTTGTGAAGCGAGAGGAATGGCAGAGTGCTCTGTGGAGACTTAACATAACACAGGGAAGTGAAAATTCATTTGAGAGAGCAAAGTTGGCATAGACTTTTGTTGAATTTTTTAGTTAACTTGTATTATTTTTCTCTGGCAGTTCTGTTCTTGGAAGTTGAAGTCGGTCTTGGGGGTGGGTTTCTGAGGCTTGGAACCATGCTGGAAGGTGTGAGATGATGGTGTCGCTTGGCATCTGGCTTCGGGTGTCTGATGTTGCTTTAAGCCAAGACATAGCCGCCCACAGTGCTGCAACTACGAACTGTGCCTTTGATGCCGGACTGACAATTGGAAGGGACGACACCTCCTATATTTTAACTGAGGTCGGTGAAGAATACCTGCTATTTCATGTTACTTGGGTCACGCTGATGCTTACAGGACCCAGGGATGGATGTGCTCTCTGACTGTTATTGATGAAGCATGCTACAGCTGGATTCGGCAGGAGGTCGTACTTCAAGGATCAAAGACATCCTGATGGGGATGGAGTACGTTGGGTGGAAACCCTCCTTTGTTCTGCGTTTTCTCCCCCACGAACACTGCTGACATCAAGAGCTGACCTCAGTTCAAGAAGAGGACATTGCATCCCCTGTGCTCTACAGATGCTTGGTCTGTTCCGTGTGTTTTTACACTATGGACTCTGCACAGTTCACGATGGGCAAGTTAAGATGTCAAGTTGCAGCTCAGCAGATCTCCTGTTTGTCTGGTTGCCTGGTAGTCCCAGATTCTCCACCTCTCGGCATGTGACCTCAGTCCTCTGACCCCTCCTTTGGCATGTTTTGGCCTCCGAGTTGCAAACCACTGCCAGTACCCGGTTTAAATTGCTAATATTTCACTATTTTTTTCCAAATTTATCTCGTATTGAGTAGGATGCCTCCTTTTTATTTTTTTTCTAACCTGATTTATCACAGGGCATACTACATTTACTGGGTTGACTGCCTCATATTCTTCTCGCTTGACATTCTGATCTTTTTTGGTAAACCATCTCAAAAGTTTTATGATTGCAAGACATGTGGTATAGCTTTCTGCATTTCTCGGAAATGCCTTAACTTCCTCCATGATTCACTCTGTTTGTCTCACACAAGTTTAATTTTTCCCCTTTCAGCCTGAGAAGAATGGGGAATAACTATTCTAACTTTAATTATTAGAATTACATATTTTTTTCTTAACCATAGCTGAATTGCATTGTGTGCTATGCTTCAACTACAAAGAGAGATTATCTAAATTTTATTTGGCTCATATTACAGTGGTTACCATTCAGTGACAACTAAATTAAATGGAATTTAAAATTAAGGTGCTAAAGTGGATTGATGAGTGTCTATAGAGCATACTGAGCTAATGACACCAAGTTCTGTGTTGATTTCATAAATTTACATCAAATATTGAATTCTTTGGTTGAGGTGTTCAGATTGTAACAGCATCTGGGACACCATCTTTGAATTATATCCAACTGTGTTATATGATGCTAAAGTTAGCGGTGCTAGCAGATTTCATCTCAATGAGTTGTATGGGATTTTTATTGTATTCTATGACAGAACATTTGTTCTGTTATAGAAACAGGGGGAAATGAATGGAATTGATCTAATAAGCAAATTTTTAGTTTGGATCTCTCTTTACGTTTCGGCAAAAAAAGAGGGTATTAAAGTTAAATCAAAATACATTAAATGTCTTACGGTGTATTAGCAGCGTTAAATATGAGTTAACTATTTGGATATGGAAAAAGCAAAATTTATAAATTGAATACACTAAACTTAATATTACTTGTCAAATAATTTATATAAAACAGTGTTTCTTAATTTAAAATAAGTTGTTTAACTAAGACATTAAGGAAGGTCAAAACTAAATATTTACATCATTTAATAAACTTAGCTGTATCAAATTTCTCCCCAAAACTGAAAATGCATTGATAATTGATAAACGGGTAATTAATTAACCAATTAAATATTTTATAAATAGGTTAGCAAAAGAATAAATGGATCAAAGGTTAAAAATGGTTGAAATTTTGGGATTTAAAACTATGATTGGAATAAAGTAAGTCATTTTTGATATTTAATGACACGGTTAACTTTACTCATGAAAAACAGGCTGATCATTCTTTAAGGTTTTAAAACAGAAAATATGATGATTGAAATTAAATTGGTCTAAATTGGAGATTTACAAATTAACAATTATGGAACTGCTTCTAAAATGTGGTTAAGATTTGGGTTCAGCACATTGGCAAACATTTATTTCTCATGTAGGCCTTATATAAAAAGAGGGTCAAAAGATTGATAAAATACAGTTCTAAAGGAGCAGCTTCTTAAAATGCTAAGTTTACTGAGTTATAATACGAAAGGAAAATTACTGGAGGAGACTTTACATAAGGAAATAAATGATAATTAGGAATAAAGTTTTAAAGAGAAATAAATAAAACTAAAACTACCACAAAATCGCTTCCTTCCTGATAATACAATAAAATAACTATTAAAATAAGATTTGATAACAAGAACAATATACGACTTAAAACAATAAAGAATAATTAGAGTATTAATTAATAAATTAGTGTAAATAAAATATTAATTCAAATTGGAAGGAATTACTTATTTTATTTTAAAATACATTAAGGAGCTCTAGATAGGCGACAGACTCTGTTCCAGTATGGTGACCAGCGGATGACCTCACTGAATAACAAAGAACCAACCTGAGGGTCTTCCCTGGCCGGAGGATGACCTCACACCTAGATGTTCATCGGGATTTCTTTCATTCTATTATGCTTTTGATGTCATCAAATTGGAAAAGAGGGAACGCCCTCTTTGTTAAACTCACCAAATTGTGGGCACAATAAATCCCAAAAAAGGTGAGCATCGGTTACTCAGCTGACGACCCTGAGTTCAAAACTATAAGGAAAATGAGCTGCTAGAGACCAGAGGATCATCTTTGTTATTTCTCCTATTACCAAGTTTTCATCTTTCATCTACGACGTGCCAACGAACTCATCTTACTTCAAGGAGCATCAAGAAACGGAGACACAAAATGAAGATATGTCAGAAAAAAAATTGTTGTACAAAACAACTGGAGGTTTATTGATAGTTTGTAAGTCTTTTATATGCAGTATTTTGTATCTAACTTGCTCATTTATTGCAGGGATAATTTTGGACAAGTATTTGTGTAACATCCTATTTGTATCAGGAATACTTGATTGACTTTTCTAAAATATCATTTTAAGTATAACATTAAGATTTGTGGTAAGGTTTCTGTGAAGCATTGATAAAATTCATGCATTTTAAATCATCTTTTTGGTAAGACATGACTATGGGCTAGATCATTTTGAAAATGCATTTTAGGATTTTAATCCTCTATATGATTTTGCTGTCTGATTTGGTCTGATTTTATTTGCAATGAATATGCCAACATTTTAACAACAAATGTTATGTAGAAATGTTATGCAAAAAGAGGGGCTTAATTTATCAGCTATAATATGGTGTTTCTGAATCTAGGCTTATATTACCGCATAGCATATTTTAAATTTATATTTTAGAGTATAATCTCTATTAAGAGATTAAAAGAGGGAATTGTTAAGAAAATAAATTTAAGCTAGTTTTAAAACTCAACATGTCTTGATTCAAATGGCCTAAATTGTGGTTTTAAAATCAGTAACGTATTCTGGCCTATTGACCTTTATGTTACCTGTAGTTAAGGCAGATGGTTTGCTAGGATCGTTTGAACTGCCTTTTGTCTGTGTGGGAAAACAATACAGTAGAAGTTCTACCTTTTCACACTCATCTGTGAAAAGCCGTAAACACGGTAGGAGTTCCTGGCTTTAGAGAGGGTCAGAGATAGCTCCTGGATTGGATGAGCAAAGATACGCCTTATTTGAATAAATTAAAGATAATTTAATTTACTATAAAACTTTCTACACAGAAGTAACACATTAGATTTGCTTTTGCAATTCTCCAAAGACGTCTTTGCACATCTTTGCTTTTCTTTCTTTCCTTCTTTTTCCAAGTCTGTCAGGTAAATGAATGTATGTCTCTGTTGTTCTGCAGTTTCTGTTGTAATTTTATGCATCGTCTTCTATTGGATTAAACTCTGTAATTCTGTGACGTCAACACGGATTGCTGTTGTTTTCTTTGGGGCTACACGCGGCCCGCCGGGAGGACCTGGGATCTAAGAGGAAGAGAGAGAGCCAAACTTTTTCCAAAATTAATTAATTCAGAGAATCTCTTCCTTAACACTGGACAGCAATGACACAACTAATGACAAGGACCCGACAGGAAATACAGAAACAGGTGGGATTAAATACACAAGGGCTAATCAGGGAACACAAGACACAGCTGGGAACAAGACAACACAGGAACTAAATTAACTAGAAAACAACTCAGAAACCTAAATCCTTACAGTAACATCCAACAGGAAAATGTGATTTTTGTTTTCAACATGTTTTACTGAAGAGACAGTAAAACATGTTTTGTTGTTCTGTTCCAAATATTCTGTTGAGAGAAAGGAATTAGTATACTACAAGCAGGCACAGGGTTATAGGGGGGGGGCGGCCCGGGCGGGTGCCAGGGAGGGAGGAATGGTTTCAAGTCGCTTTAATGTCTGATTTTAGACGGAGAAAGTGCACTCTCGCCTGTTGAGAAAGGTTTATTTAATGTTAAAATTAATTTCCCTCAATGGAATATATAGTAGTCAGTCCCAGTGACTGTTTCACTCACGGTTTAGCCGATGTGCTTCCTGTGTAAAAATCAAACGATAAAACGCGGCCCAACACCACTCAGAACTAGCAGTAATCAGCTAGCCATGCTATCGGGAAGTTTTCATTAGTAACTCAGGATTGTTTATTGTAATGAAACCTGTATTTGCCTTTGAATGTTAAGTTTTATACTTGAATTTTTTGGAAATGTTGAAAGGTTTTATTTTGACTTTTTACATTATTTAGCCTAGCGGTTCTCAACGTGGGCGGTACCGCCCCCCAGGGGGCGTTCAGAGGACGGCAGGGGGCGCTGGCGGACATTTTTACAAAAGGGGGGCGCTGGGATTCCTTTGGGGGGCGTTTGGTCGAAGGTAAACTTTACACCTTAAATGCACAACAATGCCAGTTTAGACTTTGAGGAACTTGTTAAAACTGTATTGTTTAACAATAAACCATGCTTGGCTGCAACTGTATCAATGGCAGCTCTTCTATTCAGTGTTTGTTAGCTTCTGTTAGCTTCTTGGCGCAGCTCTGTTCTTCTGCTACTGGTAGCTAAAATCATGATACCCTCACTGTGTATCCCTCTGAAAAATGAACCCATTTAAATAAAGAAATAAAGAAATCCCTCCATGGTGACACCACGATAGAGAGCGTTCATTTTATAGCGTTAACACCGGTGCTGTAAGGTCCGGTATGAAACGGGGGTGATAGAACAACGGTACCACAGCACTTTTAAATTTCAATAATCAGAATGCAGAAATTGTTTCCGTTGTCTTAAAAGGTTTATGTCAGTCTGCCTTTTCCCCATCAATACGTTTCCCGACCGCCCTGCACTTTAGTGGGTAAAAAAAAAAAAAAGACGCACACATTGAGCAAAACTCTGAAACAGGAGAACCGGGACATAAAACGTAGCGACAAACTAGATGTGAATTATGGCATAAAAACAAAGAATCCGACGCTGGACAGTGAAAAATCAACACATGATGTGAAACACATGACGATTAGGCGGCGCAGCAGGTGATGAGTGAAGATTACTGATGGTGAGCGTCAATAAAAGATAAAATAAATCTAGCAACAGGAAAGAAACTAAAGTGGACATAGCGATAAACCAAGAGAGGATGATACTAATCAAAGGAAACTAAATGGAAATGAATGAAGAACAAAATCCAAAAATAAACTAAGAAACTATACAGAGGAATAAACTGGTATGGCAAGACCTTTAGAGCAATAATTAATACAGAGACTGTATGGCAAGAATAAACGGACACTATTTCCAGATAAAAGTTAAATATAGTTGAAGTGCCATGGGTTTGTTAAGACAACATCTACTACTGAGAATAAATATATTTTACAGACCATAACAGTAAAAAACTTATCACTTATTTATGTTTTTAATTAGATTTGATATA
This sequence comes from Poecilia mexicana, assembly GCF_051168715.1. Lineage (NCBI taxonomy): Eukaryota > Metazoa > Chordata > Actinopteri > Cyprinodontiformes > Poeciliidae > Poecilia > Poecilia mexicana. Next base: position 4,938,710 of record NW_028263384.1, read on the forward strand.
TTTATTTCTTCAATATTATTTTTCATGTCAGTGTTAATGTCATGAGGCTGATGACTCCATGACACTTTCAATTTGACTCATTAGGATTTGATCAAGAACCATATTTGCTTTTTGTAATTTCTGTCCAGTAACACTATTAATCTATAAATCAACAGACAGGTCTATATAAAAATATAATCCATGTTTCTGTCTCATATTTATATGGCATTAAAGGACCTGGAACTTTTGTTTTTCCACTGACAGCTCTGGTTTGAACAGTAAATGCAATGTGGGTGAATTTTTATGGATGATACTCTGATGTCCCATTCTCCTGAAGGCAGCACAGAGCTGCACCACAAGAAACCTACAAGAAGAGCTATGATAATGTAGTTACAGTTCTATCCATGTGTTAATGTTGCAGAGCTCAGTCGTTTTGCAAATAGTTCAAAGTTTAAACTGGCATGTTGAACGTCTTTTATCTGGTTATTTTATGCAAGATTTAACAACTAGAAAATGTTACAAAATAAGAATATTTTTTCCATTGATTGGCTGCTGTTAGGCCTACCAATTTTAACTTGAATGTTCATTGCATTTTTCATAGATGCCTGTAAAAATAATTTCTATTCCCATTACTTTTTTGTTCTCTGGGAAATTATTTTTGATGATAAACACAGAAACAAGCATAAAAATCAAAACATCTACAATAGTGATAGTAATATTAATGATAAAATAATGGTCAGTGCAAAGTAGCCTACAAATTCTTTGGTGGGGGGCGGTGAGGGACCTGGATAAAGGCTAGGGGGGCGCTGGCCCAAAAAAGGTTGAGAAACACTGATTTAGCCTCTTTAGAGACTTAATATGTTTTCAGTCTGCTAAAGATAGTATTACAGATAGTACAATTTGTACAATGCCTGTTTTGTTTTTTTCTTGGAAAAAGTTATTAAAAACAAGTTTTATATCTAAATTAAGGTGAATTCATGGTTCCTTTTTCCACATAATGTAACCGTAGTGCTTATGATTAAAAAAATAATTATGTGATCGGCATCGGTGATCGGCCGTGATTGGCCTTCATGGGTGATCGGAATCGGAGGGAAAAAACCTGATCGGCACATCTCTAATATAAAAAAAAAAAAAAAAAATTCCCTTCTCACCCTCCGCGGGTGGTCTCTTTAATCTTCTGAGCTCGGGTCCTCTACTAGAGGCCTGGGAGCTTGAGGGTTCTGCGCAGTATCTTGGCTGTGCCTAGAACTGCACATTTCTGGACTGAGATGTCTGATGTTGTTCCTGGGATCTGTTTGAGCCACTGCTCCAGTTTGGGGGTGACTGCCCCGAGGGCCCCGATGACCACAGGCACCACTGTGGTCTTCACCTTCCAGGACTTCTCCAGTTCCTCTCTGAGGCCCTGGTATTTCTCCAGTTTATCGTGCTCCTTTTTCCTGATGTTGCAGTCACTTGGTATTGCTACATCCACCACAACGGCTTTCCTCTGTTCTTTATCCACCACCACAATGTCCGGTTGGTTCGCCATTACCATCTTGTCTGTCTGGATCTGGATGTCCCACAGGATCTTAGCTAGGTCATTCTCCACCACCTTTGGGGGTGTTCCCCACTTTGACCTCGGGGCTTCCAGTCCATATTCGGCACAGATGTTCCTGTACACTATGCCCGCCACTTGGTTATGTCGTTCCATGTACGCTTTCCCTGCCAGCATCTTGCACCCTGCTGTTATGTGCTGGACTGTCTCAGAGGCCTCCTTGCACAACCTACACCTTGGGTCTTGTCTATATATACATATATATATATATGTATATATATATATATATATATATATATATATATATATATATATATATATATATATATATATATATATATATATATATTGGGTGGGGTGATATATATGTAGCATCCTGGTCCACGTTCCATTCCAGTAGATGGCGGTAATTCACATCAATATGTAGCTTGCCAACCGCCATAAAAAATAAAAAAGAAGAAGAAGAAGAAGAATCCTTACAGTAACAGCCATAGACAACATCCATATCACAGAGGGTTCTGGTCAGCCCAGCTGATGTTGTATCCATGATGTTTTGCAGATTGGGACACAATCACATCTTTGAGATTCTAACTCTTATCATTAGCCAGAGTTTGTTGCAACTGAGTAGATCCTGCTTTCTAGCCAACTTTCCAATATCGCTAAAAGAAATCTAGCTAAGCCCCAATGGAAAGCTGAAACACGGCAGCATATTTCAGCTTATCACTCTTTACAACTCTAAGAATTGCCTTGTTGGAGCTAAAATTATGTTTTTTTGTTTATCAAACTGTTCTTGTTTGTATCTTTTTTAAACTTAACAAAACTCCTGGGAACAGATTGTGTCCTAACACCAAGCTGTAAGGACACCTAACTGTTAGGATTTGGTTTTTGTGTGTATTTTTGTGTGAGTGTTTCCAGTTAATTGAGTCTCCATGTTGTCATGTCTGCCCCTGATTGTTCCCAGCTGTCTGTCGTGTTACCTGATTAGTCCCTGTGTATTTAAACCCACCTGTGTCTCTTGTTCCCTGTCCACACTTATTTGTGTGTCATTTGTTGTGTTACAGTCCTGTGTGTTTCCAGTGTTACCAGTGTCTCGGTTCCTTGCTCATTGCTCACCTATGCTGTCTGGATTTTGCAAAGTTTAAGATTATCATTAAAACCATAATTTTTGCACTTAATCTGGGTCTGACCACATCTCATCCTCACCACCAACTTCTTAATTCATAACACTAACTTGGATACACATGTTAATCCTCATCTTTTGTCTCTGATGCAAGACGTTTTTGATATTGGTGTATTAAGAGTTGCTTGCCTGTGTAAAAATGCCAAACGCTGTGTCGACATTTGGAACTGACTATGAATTGGAACAGCCTCAATCGGAAAGCTGTGAGAACAATTGCATATACAGAGTCGAAACAAATCGTTGATGGATGTCATGAGGCACAACTACTCCCAGATGTTATGAACGTATTGTTAGAATTGGAGATGTAGGAACAGAGCTGAAAGTGCAAACAATAAAAGCAAACATGGGAAAGACAGTGGAGGGAGAAGGAAGGGGGGAAAGACTGGACTGTTGTTGCCAGGGGAGAGGTTTCATATGAAAACACACATTCCAATTCGCTTAATTACCGACAAACCCAGCCACTCCAAAGATAGCAAAAGTGGAGTTGGGGTAGGGTGGAAAGTGTTTGTCTCCTTGTGTGTGTGGCAAAAGTCCTGCTCATCTCATCTCATTTCAAGGCTTAGACAAGATCACTTTGTCAGATACACTCTTATCTCAAAGTCAGCCCCCTGGAATATTTACTAGTCTCATGTGGGGAAATCTCTGAGGATTATCCCCAATAACCTGTTTAACTTAATCCTTATCTCACACACATGAATCATAAATCCCCACCACCTCTCTTCTCTGTTTTTCTGAGATGGACTGAGGGGAGTAGCGCCTCTCTCACCTTACTCTCCATTACACTCCCTCTCCTCTCCCTCCTCAAACACACACACTCCCTCACTCCATCTGCTTCTCGAGCATGAGCTGGCTGCTTTTTCTGCCTTCGTTGTGCATCTTTGAGCCATTCTGACATATGCGCTCCCCCTCTGCCTTCCTGCTGCTTTCTTTTTGCTATCTTTCTATTGACCCCGTACCTCACCAGGGGAGCCAGGCTCTCTAAGTTTTTGTCCTGTTTCTCCCAGGACATGAAAAAAGGAGCAGAGATCACCGGCGAAGAAGACCGTTACCACAAAAACAGGAAATAGGAAGTGGGCAGTGACCTGTGCGAGAGGGGACTGGAGTCGAACAGCTGTGGGCTCAACAGTTTTTGGATGTTGGGATGAGAAAACCACATCAGAGCAGTCTGCGAGAAGACGACGAGCAAGGGAAAATACTGAGACGGTGAATCTGTTGGATTCACACCTGACGGGGGGAAAAAACCCTCTACAACCTGAGGACGAAAAGGAGGCGAGAAAGACATTTTGGTGATAAAACTCCACACTTGGAGTGACTTGGACTTTTTTTCTTACTTGTATGCGTAAAGCCCAAAGTCTTAGCAAAAGCCGAGGTTCTTCAATAATCTAATTCTTAAATATTCTGGGATCTGACTTTGGAAGTGTCCTTGGAATTTCATCTTTTTTATACTTGTTGAAGAGACTTCAACAGGCTTTCTGATTCCCGGAAAAGGTTCAGTCAAAAGCTTTGGAGGAAATAGCTACTTCAGCTGAAATCTCTTACATTGATGAAAACACGCGTTTCTGGACAGAAAAAGTAGCTGGACTCAGGAACTGTTGAATTTCCTGGAGTTAAAGTAGACTTTCAGCGTCTTTGAATAAGTACACAATCTCTAGAGGATTTGGGCTTCACCAAGACAAGAGTCAAACCAGGTGAGTTAATTTTTTCCATCTCAATTATGAAGGTAAATTAGGAGTTTTCTGTGGACATGATGAAGTGTTTCAACCAGAGCATCCCTGTTCAGCAAATGAGCCTGTGAATATACATTTTACTTCTGAATGAAGAGCGGCATACTTCAACAAAAAATGTAACCCAGATCCCTTGAAAATGCTCCAGGCCACTTTCTCATTCACTCCGGGGCGAAATGCTGATGAATAGTGGGGGAATAAAAACGTATCAGAGAAGGCACCAAAATAAGTGGAACTGACAATGATAACCCCTTCCCAGATAGGTTGTCAGCACCTGTCACTCCTCACATATGTTACGGCAATGGCCTCAGACAGCTCAGTGTGGATTTGAATGCAGTAATTGTGCCGTCCCCAGGGTTGGGACTGTCATTCCTGGAGACGGACGGCCGAGGCCCATTAAAATGATACAGGCCGATTTGTAGACGCAGCTGGAAGAAATTTAACTAAATCCACAAGGAGGGTCCTCAGCTGCTCGCTTTTGAAGAGTTCCAACATTTTGCGAGGAAACCGATTTGTCGCGGCTGTTGAGAGCTCAAGTTGGCTTCACCTATGAAGTATTGATGGCACGCATCTAATATTTAACAATCAGAGATGATCTTGTCTTTTGAGTGGTGTCATTTTGTCAGATGAAGTCCTCCCTAATATGCAGTGGAGTCCTAATTTATTAGCTTTGTGGTTTCTTGGCAGAGTGGAAGGTGAAATAATGCCTCCAACAGATTTCAGCACAGGTTTCAGAGACAACCTTGTTTTTCTTGTTGTTTTTGTCTGTGGTAATCTTCACTCCTCTGTAGTGGATTTTCTCCAGAGGGCAACAGAAGTGATTTGATTTAGTTGTTACATGGAAAGCTGCCGATGCCAACTAAACCCGGTGGTTTAATTCCTGAAGAGCAAACTATCAGGGGAAAATCCTTTGGCTGCCATCTGGGAGACTTCACACACACGCACACGCACGCACGCGTGTGCTCACTCGACTCGCACACATACCCAAGATTCATGATTAGAGCTGTTCATTCATTCAGATATATGTCAGTGAGGTTGACAAGCTGTCCAGCTGTGGTGCTGTTAGCTCAGCTCAAGTCACTGATTACTGCTGAAAGACCCAGTTAAGGTTTATTCTCAGTGACTGACCTGCATTTCCCCCTTTTTTTTCCATAGCATACTAAAACTCTGGCCTGTAATACAATATTTTTTTTATTGTTCTGCAAATTGGTTTCCACTTCCATTACTACAGGAAAGACTTGGTAAGGTTTTAAGTAAAAAAGCAAAAGTAAAAAAGGGAAGAATTTTGAAGGGTTCCATATTTGGGATTTTGGCTTTGAACAGCTTTAAATGAAACTGAATGGTCATGTTTTAATATCTGTTTAATGCTTAACATTAAACAGTGTTTACAACACTTTTTTCTTGTAATGCATTGATTTAAGCTGTAGGGTATGGATTTTTGAGGAATAAAAGATGAGCAGAGATGGCATAATTAAAATCGGTTTTGGAGTTGGCAGACATCCTTCAGGACAGTGAAAGTCTAATTAGCCTGATTTGACTTGCAGTGTCTGTGTTTGTGTGTTGCTGTGACTTGCTGGCAGACAGATTGTTAGATCTGTCTGTCTGTTAGATCTGTTCTAATCTCAGCGAAAGACACACACTAACACATAAATAAACCCAAACGGAAAAAAATCAGTGGTGTTCAAAGAAAATGCTTTCTCAAAGATTAAGTGAAAGTATGCCTTTTTTGTAAGTATCAACTTTTAAGATTTTTTGATATCATTGTATATATGTCTACATTAGAATGTATGTTGAATTTGACCAAAGGAGGCATTATCTCCAGGTCTTGGTGATCAGCTGAACCCAGCAGCACAGTGAAAGGCGATTTCTAAACTAATATAAGTACTGTGTTGTTTAACAATTTTTTTATAATATAATTCTTGTGTTAGGTAAGAAAACCAGTATTGTTTTTCTCTGCAAATAAATGCTTGACATTTTGGGAATCATTTTTAAAAATCAGAGAAACTAAAATTGTTACCATGGTTACATGTTTTTGTCCAGAACTGTCCTCACTGGGATAGTTTGGGATTTTTTAAGCTTTTTATTAAAAGGTTAGAAGCTGTTAATGTTTTATCTGCAGTACGTCCCTCTGCTGATGACATCAGTTGGTAAGAATCAACTTTAGTCTAGGTAGTGGCAGGGCCATCTCAGAAACATCCAACTGCTTGAGATCTGATGGTTAGTTACAGCAACAAAGGATTATTTAATGGAAAATAGTTTTTTAGAAGGTGGTGTATGGGCTAGGCTGAAAAATGTATGCTTACGAGTCTAAATTTGTAAATTTCACAGTAAACCTGCAGGATTTGTGTTTGTTCCTTGCTTTTCAACCCAAACATATATGTGAAATCATAGGTTTTATCTGTGGGAAGTTTATGAGTTATGATTACAAGCTACACAGTTATAGTTCTGCAACAACACAAGGGCAAATCACAAAATTTACGAGTACAAATCTTCAACCCTTTGAAAACTACAGACATCATAGATGGAATGCTGGAAAGATCGATCTAAATTTGGCCTGTCCTAAGAACCAGCCGAGGAGAACACGTAGAGTGTTTCTGGTCTGGTCTGCTACATTTCATTTGTCCCTGAAGTCACAGGTCAGACATGGAAATGATGTCACACTTGAACGCTCCAGTTGCATTTCAGAAAACCAGTTAGATTTGCTATTTTTTGTGGTTCTTACTAAAGTAAAAAAAAAAAAAAAAGTGTAAAGCTTTACTTAAAACTAAATCAATGTGAAATTTGTTTTAGTGGTTAAAGTCAGGCCTGCGACAGACTGGCGACCTGTCCAAGAGATACCCGCCTCTCGCCTGAAACATTCGCTGGAGATAGGCACCAGCACCCCTGCCGACCCCACTAGGGCCAAGGCTGTACAGAAAACAGAAGGATGGATGGATGGATGGTTAAAGTCAGGTGGTGTAAGAAGTTTACATTTACTTAAATACAAGGTTGGTAAGGTATGTTCCAGTTGTAGCCAGAAGTTGGATTTTCCCAGTTCTAAGTCCACAAAGCAAAAATATCACCTAAAGTTGGAATTTCAATAAGAAGCTTCAGCATTTTAACTTCCTTGACGTTTCAGATGTAAACGGTTAAACTCTTTATCTTTTTGATTCTCATTAAATCAGTGGCACTTCACGAACTGTATAACATTGACTGAACATCGTCTTTTAGAGTCCAAATGCAAAAAATGTAAAGAAATACTTCATCACTTTATATAGCGAATAGTAGTTTCTGCTGCTCTGAATCAGTGCAGAATATCTGACACCAGAAACGCTTTACGTTTCCACAGTCAGATCATGCTTAAAATAGGAAGGTTAGTGGTGGTACACCACCTCTTTACACTGGTGTAAACAACCATCAGATGCAAACGTGATGACGGTTTAAAAGGTCATAAAACATTATTTCAATAAACTACTCTGATATTTTCAAATTTCAATTTGTTTGATGTTGGTAGAAGTCTGTTTTGATTTTAGCCCATTCTGGGCTAGGGTTTAACTGCACCAATCTGAATTTATATTTAATAGAATCACCATTAAAGGTTATCTACAGTAATGAAGATATTAACTGCTTACAGCCCCCAAACAACCTCAAGAAAACTCTCCTTTAGTATCTTAAGTTGCTTCTTGAGCAGTTGTGTAAAATGCTTTGCCGTGTTTGTGTCAGCAAGCTTTTGGTGTTCAAAGTACAATCTGTCAGTCTTTTGATGTAAAGATCACACCAACAGTCTTTATTTGTACTCACAGAGTCAAATTAGACAAAGAGAAGAAAGAACTGACAATGATTATGTCATCTTAAGTGTCATGATGGGTACCAGTTTTTTCACCCACATGCAGGAACACACACAGGAGAGCAATGAAATCAGTAAAGATGGTTTATTGAACAAACACAAATAATAAGTGAGGGATTGTGCTCCGGGGAAAAGGGGGAAAATCCGGTCCTCTGACTGTCAACGAGAGAGAGTGGTTAGTGTTGCTTTCAGGATCAGTGAGGAAAATACAATAATAATAGCGGAGCTTACTTTGAGCTGGTGACCGGCTCTGGGACTGAATGGATGAATCAGAGGAGGCTTCTCTTGAGCGGGGAGGATTGTGTGGGGTCCAGAGTGGTGAGGTTCGGAATAGGGGTGGCGGAGCTGGAGGGCGGACAGGTAAGTTTGGTCTGCGGAGGTGGAGGCGGGAGGCTGACAGGGTCCAGACGTAACTGGGATCTCCGAAGCCGGGCAACCGACAGGTAATACCTGTGGCGTCTCGAGGAGGATCACAACGGACCAGGAGGATTGAACTTCCAGGATTCGAGCAACCGGTGGGTACAACCTCATGCGTCACAGGAAGAGCTCACAGAGGAATCCAGACGCCTTCAGCGTACGTTAGCCTATTATGGTTATCTCCAGTGATCCCCTGAGGAAGCTAACACTCAGGCACTGGAGAGTCGGCCATCCACTCCTTATGTAGCTCCACAGCCAATGTAGATCTTACACAGGTGTGTCCACGGGGTTGCCACCGCACTTCTCCAGGGGCTGGCCCACAGGCGGCCTCTGGTGGTAGAGGAGGGAAGGGGAAAAAAACAAACAAACAAAACAAAACCCTGGTTCCTGACAGTACCCCCCCCTCAACGGACACCACCTGGCGGCCGAGAAGAGGGAAGGGTGTAAGAGCGGAAATACTATCTAAGGAGTTGTTTGGCGGAAAAAAGACATTGGCACCTCGGCGAAGACTTTGGCTTCGCACTAGGTCAACCTGACCGAATTCTTTCCTTCCATTTGCGTGCAAAGCGCAAATGGAGCCAGAATTTACTGGAAAGGATGTCTGTTTGTGCAAGATAAAATTAACAATTTGAGATAAATTGTACTATTCAGCAATTCTGAAATGGAGCAGATGTTGAGTTCGTGAGGTCCAAAATATTTTAAAGGTCGTCCAATACACACTCAGTATAAAGCGTGCCAGAATCTTTCTGCAAAACAACAGTAGCACGCCATTGGTTGAAACTTTCCAACACATACTGATGAAGATGGAAAAGGATAAAACAGGTCGAGATTAAGACTTCGAGGAGATTTTTTGTGACAAGAAATGACGATGAAGATTTTGTACTGAAATGAAGAAACTGTAACGAGGTAGCCGTGGTAGTGTAATAAATCTCCGGCTCGTCTATGGCCTAGCAGCAAGAACTACGTCTCTGTGCGTTATTTCTTTTACTTAGATACTTAAGAGTATAGCCACCTTTCAAATCCTCAATAAGGGATGCAGAGAAATCTCTAATCAAGGAGGGATCAAGGATAAAACCACTGGAGAGTCACCATAACAAAGTGACTAATTTAGAGACGGGTGAAGTTTCCAGATTGACCATCAGGTATGTTAAGATAAACCAATACTTTTGCTTTGTAGAAGTGTCTCCCTGCTCTAAATTGGTGACATTACATTTAGATTTTCAGTCACAAATAGAACATATTATGCTGAACAGTTACCATAAACGTTTAGCATAACACGTTTATGCTAAAACATGCAGGAACATTTTCAAACCAAGCCAAAATTTTGGGAAATAAATGCAAAGGTTCTTGAAAGTACTGCACAGTCAATATGATTTTCCATTTGAATCGGGTTAAGATTGGACCATTGAATGGGCCATTTTGTTCTCTTTTTCAGTCAATCTGTTGTCAAATTTCTTTGCTGTGCTTTAGGTTAATTGTTATTGTGTTCCATCAGTCATATCACAACTTGATTTTAGTAGCAAATGAAAAAACTCACATAAGTGTACTATGGTGTGATCCTCTGGTTTTCTCTCCAGGCTGAAGTTCCCATCAGACCTGGAGTCACTACGGGAACTGGCCAATAAGTAACAATATCAAGTTTTACTTGTTTGTTACTTATTTGTTGTTACTAGTTTTACCGGAGCCTGGTCCCCACAAGGGGAAACCCTATTTTTGGGTCAGGGGTCAGAGTTAGGGCTAAGGTATGAATTGAGTTTTGGTTAGGCAAACTGCCTTCAAGGATTAGAAGATAGAAAAGGATCCAAATATTAAGTGTAGGTTTTGTAGGTGGCCAACTGAGCAGAACCTGTGAACATGCCTATGAAGGGCTTGTTGTGTCCATAAGGACAGGAATGACTTTCTGTCCAGTTGGGGACAGCGGTGACTTGATTTCTCTTCCCTCAATGATCACGCGGACTCCAGCAAAATGGGCCTACATGAAAAACTGTACAAAAGTTACACGTATGTAGCTTCAAAGCTCTACATTTCTAATATGGAAGTGAACACAACATACGTTATGTGTTCCTTCCCCCCCCACCCACACCCCCGAAGGAAGTGACGTGAGGGTGAATTAGCACACGCTTTAGCATATATTTTGCTAGTGCTAAAAATAAGCTCTACCATAAGGTGGAAGCGAACACAACATACAGTCGCTCTAGCCCCCCCAGCCTCAACCCATCCCCAAACCCCCCCACCCCGTGAACGGTAAAACTGGCTACATTTACATTTACAAAAACGCAGCCATCCGGCACGAAGCCAGTGTCTATCAGAAAAGCTCCGTGTGCACATTACAAAGCCTCTAAATCACCCAGTTTCTTCTGCTGTGCCATCACAAATGATAGATTCTCCATAAATAAATCAAAACTGAACTGACGTATTCATCAAACAAATCTCCGTACAAAGACCACATGCAGAGCACACGGATTACGCACGAGAGGGGGTCTCATTACGCAGACAAAATTCAGACCCGGTAGTAAATTTACGTAACCGATTATATGATATCTACAAAGGTCAGTCCCTTTCCTGTCATGTGATTCTTGTCGATGGAGCTCTGCTCAACTAAAAGGGTTGTTTTCGAAGAGAGTTTTAGGAAAAGTACGAAATCTCAGAGGACCTTTCAGTCTCGACAGCTGTTTTGAAATAGCTGTAAAACCATAACATGTTGAGCAAAACTTAGATGCGGGATAGTTTTCGAATGATGAAAGCCTTCTCTATTGGACAAAAAAAATAAAAAATAAAAAATAATGTGGAGCGGTTGTTTACGGAGAAAGCCGAAAAGACACGAACACAGATCCCTCACGAGAGATCGTCGGGCTTAAAGGGGTGGAAATTATGGGAGGACTGAAGTGCCCAACCTGGGACAAAAACCACATTAAAAACCTCAAAAGATAAAAGTGGTGGAAAGAGTCCATACCACACAACGTGGCGAAAACCAGTGTGAAGCGATGGACCGTGAGCTCTGAATGCAGGAAGGGCGTGTTAGCTCACTAATGACCAGAAATGACCAGACCAGTGGTATTTCCCAGAAGTTACAGTGTTTACACTTCCTAGTGCCGAAAATAAACGAGGAACAGACACTGACTCTTGAAACAGAAGGAAGTGCTGTTTTTAAAAATGCCCATGCAGTGCCGTGCAGAGACCACTAAAGGGGCAGGTGCTCAACAACAACAAAAAAAGGGCACATCTAACCGCATTCTAAGATGGAATATAAACAAAGCCACTTAGCTTTCAGAGTTTAATAAACAATGATAAATTAAAAAATTGTGAGATATACAATCAAAGCTAACAAACATCTCTATATAGAGCATAACACTATGCATATTTAAGATATTTTATTAGAAATTTCTTTCTGCAGGTCTATTTTGTTATAGGAAAGTATTGCAATATTCAAACCTGCAATTTAAAAAGATATGTAAATCAGAGCTAGACCACTAGATATATGTTGTCTTTACAGAATTACACTATTAAAAATATAAACAAGGACACAATGCAACCTTTTAGTGTACTGTAATCCATAAAAAAGAGCTGCCTGTTTGCTACACTTGCAGTGGAGATGAAGATGGTCCATTCAGGAAAGCAGAGCTGTATCAAACTTTAAAGTGGAACTGCAGAAAAAAGAAAAAAAAGACAAAAGCAAAAATTTAATTGTTAATGCATGTCACCATGAGAAAAGCCTACTGAGTTTTGCTTAAAAAAATAACTTTTTAAAAAATTAAAATCACACATTTTTGACTCATGAAGTGATTTTTTTTTTTTTTTTGGAAAACAAACTTATTTGCGCATGTCATAAATCTTTTCTTTGTATTCTAAGTTTTTGTTTGTGACTCAAAGTTTTGCTTGAGATTCTCACATGATGTCGTCTGTAGGGCCTAAAATCACAACAAAAGATTTCTGATGTGTGCAAATAAATGTTTATGTTTGGTAAAAATGAGTTATTTAATAAAAAAAAGTATTTTAAACAAAACTTTTTTTTTTAAAGAAATCATGATAATTCCAAAAGTTTTGATTACAATTTTATTTTACTTAACTGAGGTTAGTTTTTTTTTTTCATTGAATAATTGGGGGGGAAAAAAATAACTTCATACTCTGCGAACCAGACCCTAAACGTACTTAAAGTCTGGATTGAGTTTTTCCCCTTCATTAATGACACACTTTTATTACATAGTTATATCTATCACGGTAATTCAGGGTGATTTATTTTTAATTATAAATGAATATCCTTGTTGGACTTTTATTTAAGTGTTATTCTCCTTCAAGATACATTTATCTAACGCTGGAATAAATTATGTAGCAAAGGAAATTAGAAGATCGGGCATTTATCTATTATGAAGATGACCGGTTTTGGATGGGCGATGTGCCCCATGCACAAGCAACACTGAAGAACGTCTGCTATCATTAACAATACAGGGAAGAAGCTTTTTAGTTATCTAGCTTTGCTAGCAAAGTCGTTAGATAGCAGCTACCTAATAGCACAACAATAGCAGCCTAATGTCTGTATGATAAAAATACTGAATCGATAGAGAAGTTTTTCCTCACCTAGCTGTCTCCTCCCACTCAGTAGTTTTCGGAGAAAGGCAGACGCAGAGGCCTGTCAGTGTCTGTTGTATTCCATCACCTCCCTGCTTAAACCGCTACTCCGTGCTGAAGCAGAAACAATACTTCAACTTTTTCCGTCATCTGACAAGTAGCAAGTCTACTCCACTTTATTCACCAAAAACTGTTCTGTAATCTGGAACGTTCGCTACGTTGAGCTCCGCAGTTAGCCGCCTTATCTCACTGCGCGAGAGGCAATTGCGTCATGCGTCACGGGCAAAAGGTCAAAGGTAACAAGGTGACAGGCTTATTATGTTATACAAAAAGAAACAAAAAAGCAAATAATTTTAGCACATGTTTTTATGTGTCAGAAGAGGGCTTAGGAAATAATAATACCAAAAAAAAAAAAATTTGACCAAAAGGGCACTTGGGTGCAAGGAGCAAAAGGGGAAGGTGCTCAAGCACCCCATGTGCCCCCCTCTGCACATGCCTGATGCAGGGAAAAGGCCTTAGGCCTCTGAGAAGTAAATGGAAGAAAACGGCTTCAGATTTTACATTTTGCAAATGTGATAAAAGTTTTGAAACAGTCCATTTGACCTATTTTGTTATAAAGTGGTTAAATGAAAGATGTACTTTGACATAAGTCAGCTGAAAATTGTCAAATGGTTGATGCTGTAAGTTAGCCACAAACAATGAATTATCAGTTAAGCAACTATATATGTATGTATATTAGAGGTGTGCCGATCGATCGGTCACCGATGATAATCGGGCCGATTTTCGTGAAAAAGTGCATGATCGGTGATCGGCGATCATTGGCTCTTGTTGCCGATACCGATCACATCTCATTTCCAACCTGCCTGTGCAGCTGGTCTCCTCTTTCCTTCACACTGCGCAAACGCGCAGCAACAAATCCTAAGCGATGTGTAACTATAACGCACTGAGTGAATGGGGAAGTTTGCGTGTTGCGGCGGAAAATTAAAGCAGGTCAAAATGCATCAACACAACGAAGCTAATATGACGTAAAACATTGCCATACTTGAGGAGTTTGGCTACATCGAGGCTCACTGCAGTAAAAAAGACATACGGAGGATCAGATAGCAGGTAGAGCAGCGCACAGCTACAAACACTCACCCGGATTAGCATGACGGTCAGAAAGCTAAACAAATAACCCGCAAAATTATTTAAGTCTTCGAGCTGCGATGTAAGACGCTGGTTCTGCTCTCGCTGTTGAACCGCTGCTACGCTACAGGTAGTAATATTTCACAGACGGAGCGCCGCTTCTGCTCCACCTGGTAGTGACTCTCACACCGAACCTCTGCTTAAAGCTGCAGCATCTAACTTAAAAAAATACATTTTACATACTTATTAAAACTTTCGCTGTCCTAACATGAGACAGATAATCTCTGAAAAAATAATCGATCTCCTCCCTGATCTGCATAATTACTCCGCTCAGTCAGAAACAGCCAATCAGAGCTAGCAGTAATCAGCTAGCCGCCATGCTAACAGGAAGTTTTCATTCAGTAACTCAGGATTGTTTATTGTAATGGAACCTGTTTTTGCCTTTGAATGTTAAGTTTTATACTTTAATTTTTTTGGCAATGTTGAGAGGTTTTATTTTGGCTCTTTGCATTATTTAGCCTCTTCATATGTTATCAGTCTGTTAAAGGTAGTATTATCAATAGCAGTACAATTTGCACAATGCCTGTTTGGTTTAGTTTTCTTCTTGAAAAAAGTTATTAAAAACAAGTTTTTGTCTAAATTAAGGTGAATTCATGGTTCCTTTTTCCACATAATGTAACTGGTAGGGTTTATGATATATTAAAAAAAAAATAATAATAATAATTATGTGATCGGTATCGGTGTATCGGCCCTCATGGGTGATCGGTATCGGCAGGAAAAAACCTGATCGGCACATCCCTAATGTGTATATATATATATATATATATATATATATATATATATATATATACAGTCAATAATTAGAAGTTGCCAAGGATATAATGCCTATTAATGATTTCAGTTCTAGAAGCAACAACACTGATGTTGTTTGCCTTTTATCCACATCGGTTTCCTTCCAAATGGCTTCAAAAGTTCAAATGTAAAGCAGAAGAAGCTTTTTGACCAGCATGGAAAGGTAAACTGAGTCAAAGATAACTCTTTGAAGAATTGTTCAAATCTTGAGCCTATAACTCAGTGGTTCTCAACCTTTTTTGGGCCAGCGCCCCCTAGCCTTTATCCAGGTCCCTCACCGCCCCCCACCAAAGAATTTGTAGGCTACTTTGCACTGACCATTATTTTATCATTAATATTACTATCACTATTGTAGATGTTTTGATTTTTATGCTTGTTTCTGTGTTTATCATCAAAAATAATTTCCCAGAGAACAAAAAAGTAATGGGAATAGAAATTATTTTCACAGGCGTCTATGAAAAATGCAATGAACATTCAAGTTAAAATTGGTAGGCCTAACAGCAGCCAGTCAATGGAAAAAATATTCTTATTTTGTAACATTTTCTAGTTGTTAAATCTTGCATAAAATAACCAGATAAAAGACGTTCAACATGCCAGTTTAAACTTTGAACTATTTGCAAAACGACTGAGCTCTGCAACATTAACACATGGATAGAACTGTAACTACATTATCATAGCTCTTCTTGTAGGTTTCTTGTGGTGCAGCTCTGTGCTGCCTTCAGGAGAATGGGACATCAGAGTATCATCCATAAAAATTCACCCACATTGCATTTACTGTTCAAACCAGAGCTGTCAGTGGAAAAACAAAAGTTCCAGGTCCTTTAATGCCATATAAATATGAGACAGAAACATGGATTATATTTTTATATAGACCTGTCTGTTGATTTATAGATTAATAGTTTTACTGGACAGAAATTACAAAAAGCAAATATGGTTCTTGATCAAATCCTAATGAGTCAAATTGAAAGTGTCATGGAGTCATCAGCCTCATGACATTAACACTGACATGAAAAATAATATTGAAGAAATAAATATATCAAATCTAATTAAAAACATAAATAAGTGATAAGTTTTTTACTGTTATGGTCTGTAAAATATATTTATTCTCAGTAGTAGATGTTGTCTTAACAAACCCATGGCCAGTGTTGTGGTACTCGAGATCGGTCTTGGTCTCGAGTCCGGTCTTAAGACCGTTTTCTGATGGTCTCGGTCTCGTCTCGGACTCGACCGCATTTGGTCTCGGTCTTGTCTCGGTCTCGGGCTCTGAGGACTCGGCATTTTATTTCAAGACCAGTCGAGACCGCAGCTGTGAAAATATCATTAAACGTGCAGCATACTGTCCAGTTTATTTGTTAACATCTTTGTTTTCAGTGGATGCAAAACGCACCAATTAAAATCCAAGCAACTACGTGTTTCTCCCCCTCCCTCTCCCCTCCCCACCTTTCACTCGCGTGCGGCGCTACTCCCTCCTCCCTCCTCCCCACCTTTCACTCGCACGCGGCGCTCCAGGACATGCAGTGGTTTTCTCTCAGCGGCAGAAAATGTTTGTCTAATCGTCAGTAATATAATAGCGCTGCATAAATAGTAAGAAAAACGATGGCCAGAGCTAACTCAGCAGCGCTTCGCTTTCACAGACGGTGGGGACAACGTCTAACTATTTTCGTCACTTAGAAAAGTAGCTCAAAGAAGGTAAGCTACGTTAACGTGATGTTAGCAAAGCTAGCTGTACAGAGACACATAAGAATTTGTGATGAAAAAAAGTCACTCACTGCCTGAATTATTGTGCGGAGGTGTAGACTGACTTGTCGCATATATAGGACAACGCTATGTCCAAAAGTCTGGAATATAGTGATGTGACATTCAGAAACAGTCGATTCTTCTCCACGGCTCTTTATTTATTAGATAGGACTGGAGTGTCACTCACTGAGAGCCGTTGTTCTATCAGATTACCATACACTGTCAGAATAGCATACGTGCAGTGAGTACCATGCTTGCGCATGTTCGACCGTCAGAGGAGTTGTCAGTTCACCATATGCAGCAAGTTATGACGAAAATAAGTCATTAAATTGTTTTCAATGATAACTATATAGATATACATGTGTTGTCATGGTTGCAAAGTGTATTTAAAGCAGGTCTGGCTGCAGCTGGAGTCAGCTACAACACACGCCCGTGTAAAACTCACTTAACCGCTAAGTCAGGATGCCATACATCTGTTAATAACAAATCTACGTCATGATTCTATGTTCCTAGCATACATGCAGTGAGTACCATGCCAGCGCATGCGCCTTAAGAAGTCCGACCGTCAGTGGAGTTGTCAGTTCAGCATATGCAACAAGTTATGACGAAAATAAGTCATTAAATTGTTTATAATATGACATAAAATGATAACTAGATAGATATACATGCGTTGTCGTGGTTTCAAAGTGTATTTAAACTAGGTCTGGCTGCAGCTGGATGCCATACAACTGTTAATAACCAAGTGTATGATGATCTACGTCATGATTCTATGTTGCTGATTAAATAAAATCATATGGTAATGACAGCGTATGTATGTCTGAGCTAAGCGTACGACTATCTGACAACGTATGCTGATCTGACAGAACACCGTGAGTTCGTGTTAAGCGTATGACGATCTGACCTGACAGAACACCCGTTCTTTGTTCTAGTAATGCTCTGTGTACACTGCATCATTATTTAATTATGTACGTTGATATTTAAATTAACAAATAACTAAAACATAAGAACGAAAGAGCATGCAGAGCATGCACATTGCTCTTTGTTTTTGTTCAAAGTGGCAACTGTAATGTCTGCCATGGTGTCAGACTACCTGGCTTCATGTACTGGGATAGAGAGTGAAAACAGTCACGATGAGCGCCTTCTGTTTGGTTACTTCTTGCTTGTTGCTCCTTGGTCAGTGTTCATGGTTGAGCGTTATTTACCGTCAGGGCATTGCCTCAATTGCTATGTTTAATGGTGCAACAGTGGTGGATTCTTATATGAGCAATATGGGCAAATTCCCAGGGTGTTATGTTTTTAGGGATGGCACGAGACCATCACACATTGTAACACAGAAATGGAATATTTAATATTGGTAAAATGTATTAAGTATTTAATATCTAGGTGTTTTTATGGGAATATGGATCTTTCAGATTATTCTGAGAAGCAATTTCGATCATATTTTACATTTTATTGTGTCATGTAGCACGGCCGCTGGTCTTGGTCTTGACTCGGTCTCGACTTTCCTCGGTCTTGGTCTTGACTTGGTCTCGGACCCTAAAAGTCTTGGTCTTGTCTCGGTCTCGATACACTCTGGTCTTGGTCTTGTCTTGGTCTTGGGTTAGGTGGTCTTGAACACAACACTGCCCATGGCACTTCAACTATATTTAACTTTTATCTGGAAATAGTGTCCGTTTATTCTTGCCATACAGTCTCTGTATTAATTATTGCTCTAAAGGTCTTGCCATACCAGTTTATTCCTCTGTATAGTTTCTTAGTTTATTTTTGGATTTTGTTCTTCATTCATTTCCATTTAGTTTCCTTTGATTAGTATCATCCTCTCTTGGTTTATCGCTATGTCCACTTTAGTTTCTTTCCTGTTGCTAGATTTATTTTATCTTTTATTGACGCTCACCATCAGTAATCTTCACTCATCACCTGCTGCGCCGCCTAATCGTCATGTGTTTCACATCATGTGTTGATTTTTCACTGTCCAGCGTCGGATTCTTTGTTTTTATGCCATAATTCACATCTAGTTTGTCGCTACGTTTTATGTCCCGGTTCTCCTGTTTCAGAGTTTTGCGCAATGTGTGCGTCTTTTTTTTTTTTTTTTACCCACTAAAGTGCAGGGCGGTCGGGAAACGTATTGATGGGGAAAAGGCAGACTGACATAAACCTTTTAAGACAACGGAAACAATTTCTGCATTCTGATTATTGAAATTTAAAAGTGCTGTGGTACCGTTGTTCTATCACCCCCGTTTCATACCGGACCTTACAGCACCGGTGTTAACGCTATAAAATGAACGCTCTCTATCGTGGTGTCACCATGGAGGGATTTCTTTATTTCTTTATTTAAATGGGTTCATTTTTCAGAGGGATACACAGTGAGGGTATCATGATTTTAGCTACCAGTAGCAGAAGAACAGAGCTGCGCCAAGAAGCTAACAGAAGCTAACAAACACTGAATAGAAGAGCTGCCATTGATACAGTTGCAGCCAAGCATGGTTTATTGTTAAACAATACAGTTTTAACAAGTTCCTCAAAGTCTAAACTGGCATTGTTGTGCATTTAAGGTGTAAAGTTTACCTTCGACCAAATGCCCCCCAAAGGAATCCCAGCGCCCCCCTTTTGTAAAAATGTCCGCCAGCGCCCCCTGCCTGGAGGTGTGGGAAGAGGCAGACACTGGAGATACAGTTGTCATTCTCAGGGATGCGTGTGACTGACAGGTCTGACCCAGTTTTCCAGTGGAACCACAGGCTAAACCACAAAAACCAAACAAACTTCACATGGCCTTCAGCAACCTGTGGGATTATGAAGTCTTAACGTTTAACTCGTGCCATCATTTCTGTTTTAATGATGGCAATATGTTTTGATTGTCACTCTGTGAAGAAACCTGTAAGAACAACATCGGCCATTCCTTTTGTTTATCCTCAACTGGATTAATATTGTTTTGTCTTGTTCTTTGAAAAGAGAAATTTATGTACATTCTGGACTTTATAAATCTTCATAAAGTTAGACTTTGTCCACATTGATGTAGGCCTAGTCAGGGACGCCGCTAGGAATCGTGGGACCCCTGACAAAAAATTTGTTTGGGCCCCCCCGCGCAGCTGCTGTTACAATTTTTTGAGTCTATTTGACCCATAAAAAGCGTCACAATTTTAAAGGCTTGCATCTGCCTTGCTTTCTTTGGTTCAATACTGATAATTAGCACAATATTTACAGCTCATGAATTTAACATCCAACAGTCCACATCCAGTATGCAAGTAGGTTGCTTACATTTTTTCTTAGTTTTAGATTACTGAAATGTCTCTCCCCCCGAGCAACAGTCAAAAGCAACGTGCAACTACACATAAAGCAATCCAGACTTCTCAAAACTGCTATGTAGTTCCATTTTATTCAAGCTACAGAACATAACTTTAATAAATAAAATGTTTTCTCCATATTTATTAAAGCTGTCACGATGTCGTAGCAGTTTGTTATGAGACAGATCATCTGTGAAAACAATCAATCTCCTCCATCTCCTTCCTGAATTACTATTACTGGTTAAAGTAATGCACCGTTCTGACCAAAAACAACCAATCAGGACTACTAGGACGCTCTTAGTGCTGTCAATTAGCCTCATTCACTCACTGCTAAATGTGCTAATGGTGGAGAAACAACTTATCATGACAAGAAATTGTTTATCTGCCTTAATTGGTAGCTATGCTAACTAAACTGAGCATTTACAGTTTGAATCTGCACAGCTCTGTGCTATGCTAGCTGCAGCACTTTACAAATCTAGGGGGTGAAGGATGAGAAGCACCACATGAGATTGTGATTGACAGCACTAAAACTCTCCTGCCACTGACTGGTTACTTCTAGCACTGGGAGAAAGCAGAGGAAATATATTTTTCACAGCAGGGCCGTGCAGAGACCACTAAAGGGGCAGGTGCTCAAAAAAAAAAAAAAAAAAAAAAAAAAAAAAAGGGCACATCTAACCGCCTTCTAGGACAGAATATTAACAAAGCCACACAGCTTTCAGAGTTTAATAAACAATTATAAATTACAAAATTGTGACATATACAATCAAAGTTAAGGAAAATCTCTACATAGAGCATACAACTATGCATATGTAAGATATTTTATCTACAGGTCTATTTTGTTATAGGAAAGTAGTGCAATATTCAAACCCACAATTTAGCAAGATATATAAATCAGAGCTAGACAACCAGACATTTTGTCTTTACAGAATTACACTATTAAAAATATAAACAAGGGCACAATGCAACCTTTTAGTGTACTGTAATCTATAAAAAAGAGCTGTCTGTTTGCTACACTTGCAGTGGAGTTGAAGATGGTCCATTCAGGAAAGCAGAGCTGTATCAAACTTTAATGTGGAACTGCAGAAAAAAGAAAAAAATAACCAAAAATTGAATTGTTGATGCATGTCATCATGAGAAAAGCCTACTCATGATGACATTTTAAGCAAAAAAACATTTTTTAAGCAAAAAAATTTGCTTAAAAAACTTTTTTTTTTAATTAAAACCACACATTTTTGTCTCATGAAGTGAAAAAATTATTTGCAAAACAAACTTATGTGCGCTTGTCAGAAATCTTTTCTTGCTATTCTAAGTTTTTGTTTTGAGTCAAAGTTTTGCTTGTTATTCTCACATGATGTCGTGGGCAGGGCCTAAGATCGCAACAAAAGATTTCTGATGTCTGCAAATAAAAGTTTGTTTGGCAAATAACTTTTTACATTCATGAAACAAAAATGAGTTATTTAATTTTAAAAAAAAATTTTAAACAAAATGTTTTGTTATAAAAAAAAAGGAATCATTGCAATTCCAAAAGTTTTGATTACAATTTTATTTTACTCAACTGATGTTAGTTTTTTTTTTTTTATTGAATAATTGGGGAAAAAATTTAACTTCATACTCTGTGAACCAGACCCTAAACTTACTTAAAGTCTGGATTGATTTTTTCCCCTTCATTAATGACACTTTTATTACATACATTATATCTATCATGGTAATTCAGCGTGAGTTATTTTTAATTCTAAATGAATATCCTTGTTGGACTTTTATTTAAGTGCTATTCTCCTTCAAGACACATTTACCTAACGCCAGAATAAATGCAATGTACATTATGCAGCAAAGGAAATTAGAAGATCGAACATATATCCATTATGGAGATGATCGGTTTTGGCTTATGCAATAGGGGCGATGTGCCCCTATTGCATAAGCGATACTGAAGAATGGCTGCTATCATTAATGATACAGGGAAGAAGCTTTTTATTTATCTTGCTTTGCTAGCAAAGTCGTTAGCAAGAAGCTAGCTAATAGCACAACAACAACAGCCTAATGTCTGTATGGTAAAAATACTGAATCGCTAGAGAAGAACAGTTTTTCCTCACCTGGCTGTCTCCTCCCACTCAGTAGTTCTTCAGAGAAAGGCAGACGCAGAGGCCTGTCAGTGTCGTATTTCATTACCTCTCTGCTTAAACCACTACTCCGTGCTGAAGCAGAAATGATACTTCAACGTTTTCCGTCATCTGACAAGTAGCAAGTCTACTCCACTTTATTCACCAAAACCTGTTTTTTTCTTTTAATTCACCAAAAACAGTTCTGTAATCTGGAATGTTCGCTATGTTAAGCTCCAGTTAGCCGCCTTATCTCACTGTGTGAGAGGCAACTGTGTCATGCGTCACGGGCAAAAGGTCAAAGGTAACAAAACCCCCCCAAAAAATCCCAAAAAACAAAAACCAAATAATGTTAGTACATGTTATGATTCAGAAGAGGGTTAAGAAAATAATACCAAAAAAAAAAAAAAATTAACCAATAGGGCACGTCGGGGCAAGGAGCAAAAGGGGCAGGTGCTCAAGCACCCTAACCCCCCCCCCCCCACACCACCCTCTGCATGTGCCTGTTTCACAGATTACCTTTCATACCATACTGTCACAACATAATGACAGTTTTAACAAATATGAGAAAAAAATATTCACTGTATTAAAGGCCTGGGGGCACGGCCGTTCTTTACTAGCGCCACCGCCAGGTTAAGCCTTTGTTGTTTATGTTTTTAGGATAATAATAATAAGTAGAAAATTCATGCAGAAATTTTAAGGGGCCTGCCAAAGTGTGCCCATCACTTTACTCCCAGCGTTTTAGATTTGTCCTGATAAATAGATCCATGCTGGTCTGAAATACATATCTTAAAGTTTTTTTTTTTTTAAATTGAATTTTCAAGAAGTACTTATTAATTCTTCACATATTAGATGCCATTACAATAGAAACAGATTTATGAGTTTCTGTAGTGTAGTGGTTATCACATATCTTAAAGTACTGTCAAAGATATCATAGGTATTTACATGAAATGAGTCAACATTCAGTCCGAGACCAACAAATATAAGCTTCGCACATTTTGTTCTCACTCATGGTTCCAAATAAAAAAAAAAAAAACGTGATGAAAGTTGGTAATTCTTTATTTCTAAAAATGAATTCAATTTTCATAATAAGGATTTTAATTTACACTCAAAAATTCAGACAAGTAATAATTTTATGTAAGCAAAACTTGAAAAGTCACAGGAAATATGTATTCTTCCCACAGTGCATTGTGAGATCTGATTCAGCGCTGTGACTACTCACTGCTTCTGCCTAGGACCCGTTGCTATGGTAATTAATTATCTGCACCTGGGCTGGCTCTCTCTGTCAGGCAGGATGCTGGTTTCTATACTTGTGAGACACCTAGCGTCGGTCTCAGGGCCCTGACAAAAAACCATAAGCCCTAGGAAAATTTTGAAAACATTTTACGGGAGCAGGCATGTGTATGTATGTCATGACCAACTTTGAGATCAATAGGCCGCTATTTGTGCCTGTGAGGGGGACTTAAAAAGAGTTTTGGAGTCAGACCTCCACTGTGCTGTGTGTGTGTTTTAGAGACAAATGTTAGTGATTCTGTGAGACACTCAGCCTAAACTTTTCTCATTTTTCTCAATTTGTGTCGTCATTATATCTCAGAATCCCACTAAAAGTAATAGCTCCAATGCCGGGATCGAGCCGCACGTTTTGATACCATTTTTGTGGGTGGGCACGCAGCGGTACGAGCCGCATTAACGGTAATGGAAGAATAATAAGCTACTAGACTAGAAAATTCCTGCAAAAACTTTAAGGGGCCTGCCAAGTGTGCCTATCACTTTAAACCCGGCGTTTCAAATTTGCCTTGAAAAACATATATATGCAGGTCTGACATATTTACCCCAACACTTAGAACACAGTAACTGTAAATATTTTCAGGTGTATTATGACAATGAGTCACCATTGAAGAGCAAGATATAAACCCGAGACCGACGTCTATAAGCTTCGCACATGTGGTTCTCACTCATGGTCCAAAATAAAAGAACATGAAGAAAGTTGGTAATAGTTAATTTCTAAAAAAAAATTAAATTGTCATACTAAAGATTTTAATTTACACTCAAAAATTCAGAGAAGTAATAATTTTATGTAAGCAAAACATGAATAGTCACAGGAAATCTGTATTCTTCCCACAATGCATTGTGAGATCTGATTCAGCACTGTGGGAATACTCACTGCCGCTGTCTAGGACCCGTTGCTATGGTAATTAATTGATCTGCACCTGGGCTGGCTCTCTCTGTCAGGCAGGATGCTGTTTCTATACTTGTGAGACACCCAGCGTCGGTCTCCAGGACCCTGACAAAAAACCATAAGCCCTAGGAAAATTTTGAAAACATTTTACAGGAGCAGACATGTGTATCTATGTCATGACCGACTTTGAGATCAATAGGGCGCCATTTGTGCCTGTGAGGGGGAGTTAAAAAGAGTTTTGGAGTCATACCTCCACTGTGCTGTGTGTGTGTTTCAGAGAGAAATGTTAGTGATTCTGTGAGTTTCTCAGACTCAAGTTTTTTTTTTTTTTTCTCAATTTATGTCATCATTTTTACACAGAATCCCAATAAAAATAATAGCTCCAATGCCGGGATCGAGCCGCACGTTTTGATACCACTTTTGTGGGGTTTCTCGCAGCGGTACGAGCCGCATTAACGGTAATGGAAGAAGATGTTATAATAAACAGACATTCTATTGGGTGTAGAACAATAGGTGCCTGCCATGCAATGCATGGAGGCAGTGACTGACCTGCTGCTCTCCCTATGCATTGCTATGGGCAGGCCCCAATAAAGAGACATTCTATTAGGTGAAGAACAGTAGGTGCCTGCCATGCAATGCATGGAGGCGCTCTCCCTATGCATTGCTATGGGCAGGCCCCAATAATAATAAAATCTTTTTTTTTCTTTCTTTTTTAAGCCGGATTGCAAGCGCCTCTGTTGCTCTGAGTGCTTCGCTGGCGAAGCAGATTTATTGCTAAAAGATAAAAGATAGGCTTATAGAAGATAGGCTTATAGTTTATGCATTTAAAGCCGGACCAGTCACACCGCTGGCACCTCTGTGTTTCCTCGTGCGCTGCAGTAGCTGGGTTAAGTTTACCTCAGCGCGGATCCCGCGTGCCTCCTTTTACTCAAACTGGACACAGGCTAACCTGTATGGGTATTTACATCAACCCCTGTGAGGAATTATGATTCTTTCCAGAGTTATTGATCAAGGCAGGACTTTAAACACCACTCTGGTTAGCTCTGGTTGCGCAGCTCTACGTGAACGGCAGGAATATCTTGTAGTTGCGCTTTCAGAGGTGTGTTGAGCGAGCGGTGGTAATAAACCGCAGTGAAGTTAGTTTCAAGTTGGATATTCGATATTCGAGCTCCATGGAGTAAGCAGCTTTTAGCTCAAGGTTGATCAGATTTATGAATGCTACTGTCGGCTAGCCGTTCCCACCGCTCCCGGCCCAAGCCTCGAAGGTTCACTTAGGGACTGACAACAAATTACCAAACCAAACACTCCTGTCAAACAAATGTTGATAAATGCCTTGAATTGTGACCAACTGTCTCAGTGCTAATTCATGCTTCTTTTTTTTTTACACGAAACATAGTATCCTCTATTAAATTTTAGTCATATACATTATTTTAAATAATTTTAATATTAAATAATATAATGTTTTCTACAATAGCTTCCAAGTCATCTGACCTATTTACTCAGAATCACTTTGAAATAATTCTACAAATCAGTAGAGATAAGGCACAATCATTGGTTTTCCATTTTAAATCATTTTCCTTTTTTTAATATTTTTTTTCAAAATGGAGTGTCTTTTTTTAAGGAATTTAATAGATCCCAAGTCATCTGACCTATTTACTCAGAATCACTTTGAAATAATTCTACTAGTGTGTGAGACACAGTCATTTTCCTGTCACTGCTTGAAAAAGCAGTTTTTAAACAATTAAATAACTTCCTAACAATAATGAATCGCTTTGACTCCTTCCAGTCTGGTTTTCGTGCTCACCACAGCACGAAGACGGCCTTTGTAAAAGTGTTCAATGACATCCATATAAATACAGACTGTGGGAGGACCACAGTGCTGGTTCTATTGGACCTCAGTGCAGCTTTCGACACTGTTGACCACGACATTTTACTGAATTGACTGGAGAGTTGGGTCGGACTCTCCGGTCCAGTGCTCCACTGGTTTGAATCGTACATAAAAAAACAGGGATTTCTTTGTTTCAATCGGAAACTTCTTATCAGAGAGGTCAAAGGTCACATGTGGGGTACCCCAAGGTTCAATCCTAGGACCACTTCTTTTCAATATTTATATGCTCCCACTGGCTCAGGTTATAACAGGAAATAGGATTAGCTACCATAACTATGCGGATGATACACAGCTCTACATTACGATGTCACCAGGTGACTCTGAACCCATCCAATCACTGAACAGATGCTTAGAACAGATAAATGTGTCGATGTGCCAAAACTTTCTCCAGCTGAACAGAACAGAAATAAAACTGAAGTTATTATCTTTGGACCTAAAGAGGAGCGAACTAGAATCAATGCACAGCTTCAGTTATTACAACTAAAAACCAGCGATCAGGCCCGAAACCTGGGAGTAGTGATGGACTCTGACCTGAACCTTCAGAGCCACATTAAGACAGTCACAAAGTCGGCCTTCTATCACCTGAAGAACATCTCCAGGATTAGAGGACTAATGTCTCAGCACAATCTAGAGAAACTCACCCATGCATTTATCTTTAGCCACATTGATTACTGCAGCAGCGTCTTCACAGGTCTGACTAATAAATCGATCAAACAGCTGCAGCTGATCCAGAACGCTGCTGCTCGCGTTCTCACTAAAACCAGGAAGATAGAGCACATAACACCAGTTTTAAAGTCCCTACACTGGCTCCCTGTAGCTCAAAGAATATACTTTAAAATACTGTTGTTAGTTTATAAATCACTGAATGGTTTAGCACCACAATACATTAAAGATCTGTTATTGCTGTACAAACCATCTAGACCCCTCAGATCTTCTGGTTCTGGACTGCTCTGCATCCCCAGAACCAGAACCAAACGAGGAGAAGCAGCATTCAGTTTCTATGCACCACAACTTTGGAATAAACTTCCAGAAAACTGTAAAACAGCTGAAACACTGGGTGCCTTTAAATCTCAACTTAAAACCCACCTGTTTAGAGTTGCTTATGGCTAAATTAGGATTAGAGTGTGGGTTTTGATGTCTTCAATGTTTTTAACTGATGTTTTTAATGTTTTTATATTTTCTTTTTATCTATTTATTAATTTCTTTTTATTTCTCTTTCTCACTGTTTCCGAAAGGTTAGAGTCCTTGTCAAACGCCACTGGTCGCAGGGCAACCAGTGGCGTTTGCCCTGCGACAAACAACCATGCACACACACACCTAGGGACAATTTAGACAGACCAATTAACCTGACAGTCATGTTTTTGGACTGTGGGAGGAAACCGGAGTACCCGGAGAAAACCCACGCATACACAGGGAGAACATGCAAACTCCATGCAGAAAGATGCATTACAGACAGGAGAGCGCGAAAGCTCCTCACCAGGCTGAACCTGCATGATCAGGTTAGGGCAGTGGCGCAACTACACATTATTCAGGTGGATGCGAAAACATAAATCGGCGCCCCCCGCACCCCCCTATCCCCCTCTCCCCCGAAGGAAGGTTGCAGGAGCGTGGAAAACATAAGCTCGCTCTATTTACCTCATCATGTGCGCGAGGTGAAGGAGCGTAAGGCGCGCTGAAGTGTATGGGAAAACATAATCGGCGCGCCGCCCCCTCCAGACGGGGTTTTGACGCCCCCTCTGGTGCTGCGCCCCTATTCGTTGCATGCGCTGGATACCCCCTTTTTGCGCCACTGCCTGCGACAGACTGGCGACCTGTCCAGGGTGTATCCTGCCTCTCGCCCGGAATGTTAGCTGGAGATAGGCACCAGCCACCCTCCCGACCCCACTAAGGGACAAGGGTGTAAGAAAATGGATGGATGGACGGTTACAGAATGCATCAAACCGTATCAAGATCTGAGAAACT
This sequence comes from Poecilia mexicana, assembly GCF_051168715.1. Classification (NCBI taxonomy): domain Eukaryota; kingdom Metazoa; phylum Chordata; class Actinopteri; order Cyprinodontiformes; family Poeciliidae; genus Poecilia; species Poecilia mexicana. The sequence continues at coordinate 4,967,056 of NW_028263384.1, forward strand.
CGTCCTTTTAACTCGACCAACCAAATTAGTTTCTGTGACGCTTATTAAAAACTCAACATACACGAAATGGAAGCGCTACTAAAGCCACATTCGCAGCATTTAATTAAATCTCCCGTTTTTTGCGCATCTCTGCGTACCTCATCATGCAGAGCTGGTCCAAGGCTGTATGAGGCCTTGAGCAGAATTTGATTTAGGGGCCCCTTTTGTTGCTAAAAACATCAGCACCTCTAACAGGTGTGTTGGATTTAATGTGAGAGAGGGGGAGTAGTTTAATTGGCCAACCTAAAAGCAAGCAGTTATAATTGCAGTTTATTATTTGTGAACAAACAGAGCTCAAACTTAAAGATTAAACTCAGCATCAGATTGTAGCTAGGGTAACAAAACAAACTATGAATATTATTCTTTGAACTTTTACAAAGTAAACTTGCCAGCTCCTTAAAATCTTACATTTAAATGTTAAACAATTTAAAATCTTTTAATTTATATATGCTGAAATTGAATCAAATTTAGCAGCATTGATCATCTCAATAAACAAGTGTTACATTCATGTGTCTGTAGTCTGTATTAAAATATTAGCATTTATGGGGACCCTGATGCCCCAGGGGGCCTGATGGAGCTGCTGACTTAATTTGGATTAAACAAAAGTGCAAATAATTGATATTAATTTTAATGTATATTTTGATTTGTTGTTTTTAAGACTAGTTGTGGGTTTAGGTAGTGTTTCACTGGCGATTTTTTCCCCCTAACATATAATTACCGAGTGCTATTTTTAAATTTCCTGTCACCTTAACATCTTTTAATACAAAACATGGTGGACAACCTCGGCACCCTGACCACCGGGCTTAGCAAGTTCTCTGGGGGAAACCATGCTGTGGCTCCTTTAACTTTCTGCTCTCTTTAGAAAGTAATCTAAGGACGCCTGGGTGTTAAAAACCCAGCATGTTCAAAATAGAGTCTGATTACCTTATTTGTTCAGAACATGATGAAAGGAAGGAGACGCACAGTTGAAAAAGCACCTTATCTGGAACATGTCTGCTCTGAAACAACAGCTTTATCGTTCTGATCGGCCATTATGCCCAGTTCACAACGACCATACAGATATAGGTGACTTCTATTTAGTCATTATGAAATATTGTTGCCTAATGGCAAGTCTTTTTTTCTTTTTTTTTGCCAAGTCTTTTTTTGCCTACCCATCTTTTGGTAAAAATATGGGTAGGCAATTATTTTAGGAAGGTGACGAAGGAGACGAGACAATATTTTAGATTCAGTAATCCTGGAAATTAAAGTGTTTTACGTGTTTTTTTTGTTGTTTTTTTTTTACAAATATGGTAAAAGTTACACAAATCAGAAAATTTATTTTAGAAAATCTGTAATCAGTGTAGAGCATTTCAGACCCGGTTTAATGAGTCCATATGAAATCTTGATCCACAAAAGGAATTTAAAATTACAGTTTTTTGTTTTCTTTTACTTCTTGTGCCAGTGGAATAAATCTGTAATTTTCCCACTTTTTTTGGCTGAAATTCCAAAACACAACAGTTTGACAAAAAAAAAATCATATTCAGCATCTTCAGGTCCATTGCTTCTGAATTATTAGCAGAAAACTAGACGCAGAGGAGATGATGAAGTGAGGGATGATCAATCTCTTTAATTGTGATTTCTTCAGGGCATGACTTTTTAGATGCTGCTTATGTATTGTACATACATAATCAGCTTGACAATTACGTATGTACAATACATACATACATAGTTGTATGTATTGTACATACAATTATGTATGTACAATACATACATAATTGTATGTATTATGTATGTATAATACATACATAATACATGTATTATTATGTATTATGTATGTATAATACATACATAATACATGTATTATTATGTATTATGTATGTAATACATAATACATAATATTATGTATTGTTAATTTTTGTTAATGAAAATTAACAATCAGCTTGTTAATTTTCATCATCTGGTTCAAAAGGTGGATGGGAATTTAGTGAAAAGCAGACAAACTCCAAATTAAAACCCATGAAAAAATCTTTCAAAATCCAAATGGCTTGCTTTGGCTTTCAGTATATGTTCTACACATAACATCTAGCTGGAATAGAATCATAAAAACATAAGGGCTCACAATCAGCTCCTGCATTCTGTAGTCTGCAGTGAAGTGCAACAAAGGACAACACAATGCCATTCAGTTAATGGAGTCCCAAAACAAAGAAAACAGCATAAAATGGAAACAGAAGGAAGTCAGGCAAAGGCCACAAAACACTGTTGAGTCTTTGTTAGTGCTTAATTCTACAGAGCTGTGTGAAGAGGTGAGGGGAGGTCAGCAGAATACCGGATTAGGCCATTAGACGGAGAACTGCGCCAGAATAATCCCTTCACCATAATCTTTCTTTCTCCCTCCCTGCTGCTAATGGCTGCGAGACAATAAAATGCTCTAATCCGTCCACTGGGATGGCACTGGGCTGCGCCAACAAATCAGCTGCAGTTCAGGGCAGAAAGACTAAAGTGTTTTGAAGATTATTTCCCTGGCATTTCTGCCTTATTAGATAGAGCCTGTTGGGGGTGAGGGCGGCAATAGACACGAGAACGACGACATAAATAGACATGGTAACATAAGCACACTGCAAAAAAGCAACTCCACTCACAACTGCTGGTATTTTGTATACATTTATTTAGGTTTAATTAAACTAAGAAGCTTGGAGGCAGAAAAAAAATTATGCAAGACACTTGTAACCAGTCAAAATCCATGAACTCAAAAGGGACTCAAATTAATTCAATATAATTATTCAATAATTTAATTTTGTTTCAATCAGAATAAATCAGGCTAATCAAAGCTACAGTGTGAATCACCTTTGTATGTGAATACAAAGGTGGAACTGAATGATACACAGAAACTAGAAAATTCCTGCAGAAATTTTAAGGGGCCTGCCAAAGTGTGCCCATCACTTTACTCCCAGCGTTTTTAGATTTGTCCTGATAAATAGATCAACGCTGGTCTAAAATACATATCTTAAAGTATTGTCAAGGATATCATAGGTATTTACATGAAATGAATCAACATTAAAATATAATTGCTGAATCCCAAATCAGTGAAATTCAGTCCGAGACCGACAAATATAAGCTTCACACATTTTGTTCTCACTCATGGTTCCAAATAAAAAAAAAAAACGTGATGAAAGTTGGTAATTCTTTATTTCTAAAAATGAATTCAATTTTCATAATAAGGATTTTAATTTACACTCAAAAATTCAGACAAGTAATAATTTTATGTAAGCAAAACTTGAAAAGTCACAGGAAATATGTATTCTTCCCACAGTGAGATCTGATTCAGCGCTGTGACTACTCACTGCTTCTGCCTAGGACCCGTTGCTATGGTAATTAATTATCTGCACCTGGGCTGGCTCTCTCTGTCAGGCAGGATGCTGGTTTCTATACTTGTGAGACACCTAGCGTCGGTCTCAGGGCCCTGACAAAAAACCATAAGCCCTAGGAAAATTTTGAAAACATTTTACGGGAGCAGGCATGTGTATGTATGTCATGACCAACTTTGAGATCAATAGGCCGCTATTTGTGCCTGTGAGGGGGAGTTAAAGAGAGTTTTGGAGTCAGACCTCCACTGTCCTGTGTGTGTGTTTCAGAGAGAAATCTTAGTGATGCTGTGAGTTCCTCAGACTAAAGTTTTTTCGTTTTTTTAAATTTATGTCGTCATTTTTACACAGAATCCCAATAAAAATAATAGCTCCCTTCTCTGCATCGAGCCGCACGATTTGATACCACTTTTGTGGGGGTACACGCAGCGGTACGAGAAAAATAAATAATCTATAATAAAGAGACATTCTATTCGGTGTAGAACAATAGGTGCCTGCCATGCAATGCATGGAGGCAGTGACTGACCTGCTTTGCAGGTCAGTCACTGCTCTCCCTATGCATTGCTATGGGCAGGCCCCAATTACATAAATCACAAAGTATCATGATAAAAATTCAGCTTCTTTTAGACTTGCGATGCTTTGAGATTGAATTCTTAACGTAGACCTTTATCATGTAAGATGTCAGAGTTAATCATTCAGATTGTGGCTGATCTGACATAACACAATCTCCCAAATAATCTTATGCTAAAAACACAAACGACTATAATCTATATCTTAGAAAAATCAATATACCAAAATAACCCATCTTTTAAATCGAAACTATTAGTTTCAAATCCCTTACATTTCAAATCAATTACAAAGTTTCCCCCAGAACACTTGCTAAGCCTGGTGGTTGGGTGCCAGGGCAGCCATTCATCCAGGAGCCTGTCCTATTTTTCAGTTAAAATTTTTTTAAAGTTGACAGGAAATTTGAAAATATCACTTGATAATTACGTGCTATTGAAAGATTGGAAGATTAATACCTGAACACCAAGTCTTAAAGTCTTAAAAAATGCAAACATTAAAAGAAAAAAATTAAATAAGCATTGCAATGCTTAGCCCGGTGGGGGCACAGGCTTTACCCGTGCCCCGCCAGGCTTATAATACACTGGAGGAAACCCTGAATTATTTTGCTGTATTAAAACAGTTGCCACAAACTCAAAATTTCAATGACTGATTAAAACAGGGGTCCAAAGTGTTCTTTATTGTCATCTCTCCATGTATGCTAGTCTCTCTCTGACTACAGCCAATATGTCAGGCTGTAGTGAGGACCTGATTTGGGTCACAGGCCTATGTTTAATGGATCCCCAAATGACCACTCTGGTGAAATGCTTTCAGTACAGCTCCCTTGGTGAGAGGCTAAATGTTTCATTTGAGTCCCAAGCTGCAAAGATTTAAGACCCCTGGACCTAAATGATAGCTAGACCTCGAGCTCAGCCATAGATCGTAATGGGACAAAGAGTCTTTGGCCTTGCCTCTAATTTTCACCCAGGCACAGTGAAGAGGTCTGTCCACAGCTGATAAGTGGTTTTAATTTGATCTCCACTCTTCTTTTCTTCTCTATTTTCCTCCCTGCATCCCTCGTTACTGCCTTGCCTCTTTCTTCACTCATCCTTTCCTTTCATCACCTCATTCTCTCATCTCCCTGCTCCTGGTCCTGTCTCGATGTGTTTTTAGACAATGGCGTGGCTCCAGGTGCAGACAGCAAGACTCCTTCTCACTTTGGCGCTCCAATTCTATGTCATCGTCGCTCCAGATGCTGGTCTTTCTGGGGTGGTACCAGAAAGACGAAACTCAGTTGACATTGTGAAGAAAGAGTCCCATCCGGTGCTGGTCAGACAGAAGAGGGCTTGGGTGTGGAATTCCATTTCTGTGACAGAAGAAAGAGAGGCACCCATCCCTTACAAGATAAAACAGGTATGGTTTGTAACTCTCTAATCTAGGATTTTTATGACTTTTGAGACTATATTTTTGTTTATGTGCATTGTTTTCTTACTTAAAGCAGATACATTTGTGTTTTTGTTTTGTCTTATGCCATGCAACAATCTAGGGCAGGGGTGGGCAATCCTGGTCCTCAAGGGCCGGTGTCCTGCAACTCTTAGATGTCTCCCTGGTCCAACACACTTTAATCCAACAGCTGAGTCACCTCCTAAGTGCAGTCAGGTTCTCCAGAGTCCTGCTAATGACCTCATTATTTGACTCAGGTATGGTGAACTAGAGATGCATCTAAAAGTTGCAGGAGACCGACCCTTGAGGCCTGGAGTTGCCCACCCCTGATCTAGGGCATTGAGTTCTAGTTTTTTAAATAAATATCTAGAATATCTTGGTATGTGTTATGAACGTCGTATTGTTCTTGTTCTTTTATAGCTTCGGTCAGACCAAAAAGTGGCAGTGAGGACGTTTACAATAGAAGGTGAAGGAGTGAACCAAACCTTCATTGTGGACAACAAAGGAAACCTGTATGTCAAGGAGCGTCTGGACAGAGAGAAGAAGGCCTGGTATCATCTGACGGCCAAGATGTACGACGGAAACGGCCTGTTGATAGAGGACGCTGGGGAATTTGATATTGAAGTGACAGATATCAATGATAACTGCCCAGTTTTTCAAGAAGAGTACAAAGGATCCGTCATGGAGAGAACAAGTATGTTGGACCACAAGCAGAGGAAGTACAGAAATGAATCATTTTGATCCATAATGTATTTGGTTTTACAGATTTTGAATAGAGAGTAGTCTGATTGAATTAATATTCTTCACTTAGTTCATACAGCCAAAACAGAAAAACAGAAAACCTGTTTCCCATGTCAGAGCCTAAAAAATAACATCCTTTATTTGATGAATTTTTGGGGATCTTACTTGATAGTTCAACATAAGCCAACCCTTGATTGCAATGTCTAAGGAAAGCAACTCAGGAATTTGATTTTTTTATTTATGTACAAATATAAATGTAAAAAGTATACTGCACATTGGCATTCTGATCTGTGTTCGACTAACTTTGCTACAATTGCAACTGCAAGTCTTAAAAGATTGGATAGCGTCCTGCTATACATTCTGGTTTGGATTTTGGTCTAGACTTTGACTGAGCCATTCTATTCAATGAATTTGCTTTGTTTTAACAATTCCATTGCAGCTGTGTTTTTATAGCAGTCTCTATTCTGCTTGTGGTTCAGTCCCCAGTAGAGATGTGGCGATCAGGTATCTTCCCATCGATTCCGATTCCGATCACCCATGAGGGCCGATCACGGCCGATCACCGATACCGATCACATAATTATTATTTTTTTAATCATAAGCACTACAGTTACATTATGTGGAAAAAGGAACCATGAATTCACCTTAATTTAGATATAAAACTTGTTTTTAATAACTTTTTCCAAGAAAAAAACAAAACAATCATTGTACAAATTGTACTGCTATCTGTAATACTATCTTTAACAGACTGAAAACATATTAAGTCTCTGAAGAGGCTAAATAATGTAAAAAGTCAAAATAAAACCTCTCAACATTGCCAAAAAATTCAAGTATTAAACTTAGCATTCAAAGGCAAATACAGGTTCCATTACAATAAACAATCCTGAGTTACTGATGAAAACTTCCTGATACCATGGCTAGCTGATTACTGTTAGTTCTGAGTGGCTGTTTCTGACTGAGCGGAGTAATTATGCAGAACAGAGACGAGGCAGAGATCGATTAATTTTTCAGAGATTATCTGTCTCATGTTAGGACAGTGAAAGTTTTAATACGTTTGTAAAAATATTTTTTAAGTTAGATGCTGCAGCTTCAAACAGAGGTTCGGTGTAAGAGTTCACTATCAGGTGGAGCAGAAGCGGCGCTCCGTCTGTGAAATATTACCTGTAGCGTAGCAGCGGTTCAACAGTGAGAGCAGAACCAGCGTCTTACATTGCAGCTCGATGACTTAAATAATTTTTCGGGTTATTTGTTTAGCTTTCTGACCGTCATGCTAATACAGGTGAGTGTTTGTAGCTGTGCGCTGCTTTACCTGCTATCTAATTACTCCATATGTCTTTTTACTGCAGTGAGCCTCGATGTAGCTCACTGCAGTGAGCCTCGATGCCAAACTCCGTCAAGTATGGCATTGTTTTTATGCCATATTAGATTCGTCGTGTTGATGCGTTTTGACGTGCTTCACCGGGAGGTGTCAGGGTCCAATTTTATGATTGATATGTAATTAGGGACCAACAAGCTCCGAAAGAATGCAGGAAAATATTTTTTCCCCCCAAAAATAAAAAGTCATGCCATAGAGGGTTAATTAACACAAAGCTTTAGCCTGTCATAGCCGCCGGAGAGAAACTTGATGTGTGAATTAAACATAAACTGGAGATGCGCTTTTATTTTGAAAAGAGAGCTCCATAACTTGTGCTGTCGCGCACATTAAAATTGAGTGCAGGCTGGCATTACTGCCATTTCCGAAGAGACGGCTATCCCACTGATAGATGGGGTTTCCGATGCTGGCTGTTGGCTTCTAAACACTTCTGATAATGCTGACATTACTGTTGGAGCGCTAACGATGTCATTTAAAATATTAGTTGCCTCTGTGAGTTGCTGCCGCTCAGCTATTTTTATGTATGTGAAAACCCGGCTAGTCCTGCCTGGGATCCAATCAGAAACTGAAATTTTAAGTTAACTTCCGTTGCAATCAAACTCTGTCAGAGAGTTTGATAGTACGTGTAAGATACTTTGACTGAATGTAAGAGAGTTTGATAGTGAATGTGAGAGAGTTTAATAGTATGTGTAAAAGAGTTTGATAGCGAATGTGAGAGAGTTTGATAGTACGTGTAAGAGAGTTTGACTGTGAATGTAAGAGAGCTTGATAGTACGTGTAAGAGAGTTTGACTTTGAATGTGAGAGAGTTTGATAGTACGTGTAAGAGCGTTTGATAGTATGTGTAAGAGAGTTTGATAGTGTGTGTAAGAGAGTTTGTAAGTTTTGGCCCATGGGGCCTCTCATAAGAGACTGTGATCAGCGATCACAGATCATACACTTTTTCACAGAAATCGGCCGATTATGATCGGTGGCCGATCGATCGGCACACCTCTAGTCCTTGGTAGCTGAGGGCCTCACGGGTAATTTCTAATGGCTTTTATCGCCAAGTATCAAAATTAAGGGAGCTGAATACAAATACAAATTCAAATACAATACAATATTTGAAGATATTAAAGTGATTGCTGTCAGTTATATTGCAGCATATTACTGTAAAATTGTTCATGTATGAATATGCTCACTTCTGAGCTTGTATGTTTTCCATATGTCCCATTAGCCACATTTCAGCATGTCAGCCATTTTCAACATGGCTGCCGTTTTTGAGCCTTTTACACCAATTATTGCCATATAATGTCACCAATTTTAATAACTTCATCCTATTTATGCAACTTTAAATTAATAATATTTTACAAGTAAATCAGACACCAAAACTGAATCTGAGGACTTTGAAGATGAGAGTAACACAAGTTTTGTCAATTGGAAGGAGGTAAAGATTGTAACACTGAGTTTGTCACACATCGATTTTGCAGTCTTCTTAATGGTTAGTGTTATCTTCTGTTAATTTTTAAAATCTGTTTTGCGGTTTAGTTAGCTTCCACCAGTGTTTTTGTGTTTAGTGTTAGCTTACGCTAGCTTTTTTATGTGTAGCAGTTGAGCATTAGGTTTTGCTATTTTTAAAATGCATTTAGCAGTTTTGCATAATTTTAACCATTGAAACCAGGAAAGGAAACAGAGAAGTGAGGAAAAATGTAAGATTTCTATGGTTCAACATATGTAGCCTATGGTTTGACCACAAACACATTAATTTCATTTCCAATGTTAGTGCAAAAACAAATTTTCCTGGTCAGTAAATATAATATTTAAATTATGTGTGATGTGAAACTGAAAATATTCATTTTTGATAAATATTTGCAAATTCAGAACAAAAATAAATTTTCTTTTACGACCACAGCGGCCATCTTGAATTTTTCAGTGGCTGTCTCTTTTTTTGGAGCCCCTAAAAAACTGGACCAAGTTAAGTTCTTGTATCTATCTGCATATGAAAGATTTTGCTGAATTATTCAATTATCTGCTGCACTATTGTGTAAATCACTATACTTCCTCTCCTCTAGAGGATACAGTAGTTCAAGTGAAGGCAACCGACGCAGACGACCCAAACACAGACAACGGACAAGTCAGATACAGTCTGCTGAATGGCCGGACCTCTGATTTATTTGAAATCAACTATGAATCAGGTAGGCACCTGCAGCACTATAACATTTTCTCCATGCTAAATTTTTTTTTTTTTTTTTTGAACAGCTGTAAGACTATTTGTGCTTGAAAATGAGTCAGAGTTGACATCAAAGATAACACCTTGCCTGTGTCTTGGCAGGTGTGATCACCTCTAAGGTAAGCAGCCTGGACCGGGAGACAAAGAGTCAATACGTGGTGGTGGTCCGGGCTCAGGACATGAAAGGAAGGGAGTCTGGCTGCATTGCCACCACCTCAGTGGCCATCACCATCACTGACGCCAATGACAACATAGCGTCTTTTACCAAAAGTAAGCAACAGTCAGCTAATTCTTTAGCAAACATATATATATATATATATATATATATATATATATATATATATATATATATATATATATATATATATATATATATATTTATATATATATATATATATATATATATATATATATATATATATATATATATATATATATATATATATAAACATATATATAATGTGTTATTTTTGTGTTTGCTTTCTGTCATAAGGAAAATATGAAATAAGTGTCCCAGAAAACCTTAAAGTTAATGAGAAGATTGGCATCCTGGAGTTAATAGACTTAGACGAGGATGAGAACAAGCAGCCCATCTTTTCTATTCCAAGTGGCAATGGGAATGTATTCGGCACCAAACCCAGTGAGGATAACAACTGCATACTGGTGCTCAAACAGGTAAGAGGCTTGGAGGGGAGAAACTGATGAGATAATGTCTCAAAGCAGTCTTGTTTTTAATTCACAGTTATGTGGTGTAAGATATTTTAAATCTTTATGGTTCAATTCATTCAGATTCTTGGTTAGGGAGGAATTTTAGTTTGAAAATGTTCTGGATTAGCCTGACCATTGGCTTTCACCCATTGAAGTGGATATCTGTGGTTGAATTTCAAACTTGCCAGTCAGCAAACAGAAGAAGTCATGAACAATGACTTTGATTTTCTGCACTGTTTTAAGTTTAAAGTCTGCCTGTAGTTTTAGCAATGAAACCCATTGAGAAATTACCTCAAGAAAACTATCGGCAAAAAGTATATATCTGCTCTCAGCTTCTGTAGAAATCTGACCCATTCAGATCACCACATCGGAACTGGCTCAAATCTGAAATTCTGAAATGTAACTTCTTAGTATAATGTGACTTACGTACACAGCTGATGATATACTGAAGTATTTAAGGCGAAGATCTTGAAATATATTGTCTGTTGCAACAAAATGCAAGCAAGATGGATTTAAACATGTCCAAGAGAAAAAACAGAAAACAGCTCTGCCTGTGTGTTGCACATGAATTGTCTCCTCCAGCTGCACATCCAAAACATGGGTGAGTTTCTTCTAAATTTAATCCATGAAATAAGTGAAATCCGCAGAGAATTTGTAACACTTGGGTGCTGAAATGTTGGAGGCCCAGGAACTGATGGAAAACTCTTGCAGGAACATTAAAACCCGAGAGTAAAAATACATTCCGCTATCACAGAACATTACAAACATGAACGAGTCGAGCAGTAGGATGATAGCAGTGAGCTCTGACAAGATTTTCGTAAATTCTCATACACCAATACACTGACATCCTTATTGTGTTTTTTTTTTTTTTTTGATCATGCTTCCTTACATCTACTGCCAAATAACGACAGCATAAAATGCAAACCTGGAAATAACACAATACATTTTTTTGTAGTAATACACAACACAGTGTTTGAGCTGCATTCTTCTGGTTGGAGAAGATATTTATCCCTGCAGGAATTTCTGAAGGTTTACTTGTCAAGATAAAGTATTTAGGGCTTCAGAGAGTTGAAGATGCACTATTGTAAAATAAGCAGGGTAATAACTGGCTCCCATGCTGGCCTAGAACCAAATTGGACTCTGATCTGTTCACTCGCCCCTCAGCTCTGTAGCCACTCTTCATTTTCCTCACCGTCTGTATTCACAAAATAAACCCAGCTATCGTCCACGCCGCCGCCGTCAAGGCTTCATTGCTGCTAAGGTGTTTGCTAATGCCTTTCGATAGCCTGCGACTGAGCAGCATTATGACTGTGGATAATCGTGTTAGAATATTCCCGTCTATCTGTATTGTCCCTTCTGCAGATGAAAATTTGCTGTTGTAATGCAGTAGAAAGAAAATAACAAACAGGATAAGAATGGCTTCGCTTGTTCAAGATAAATAAAAATCAGCGTAAAGCAAAACTTCTTTGATTAGGAATATGATCACAAAGGAGGAACATGTTGGTTTTTATCTTTTACGTTCAAAAAAATTCTTCTTAGGGTGCTGTGGTGGCGTAGGGGCAAAGCACAACCCACATATTGAGACCTTGGTTTGATTCCCAGCCTGGTGACATTTGCCGCATCTCTTTCCTGTTGAACTACTTTCAAATAAAAGCCACTAGAGCTAACAAAACCTTTAAAAAAAAAATTCTTGTGGGGAAAAAGTGACATATTTAAAAAGAAAATTATTCTGATGTTTCAAGTGTGAAAAATAAGTTGCTGTCACTATTGAGGTGGGAATTTAACATTTTAGGAAGTGAGAAAGTGTGTGTAGTACCAAAGCTTGAAGTCAAGCTGCGTCTTTAACAACCTTGGAAAGATTCAAAGTTGATGCTATAATGAAACAAATTAATTTTGAAGCGTCATGTTGAAAAAACAAAGCAATAAAAGTAACCTTAAAAAAAGTTCACAAAGAATAGAGATGCTCAACCTGTCTTTTAATCTGAACTTACTTAATCTGCTGTTACCGACATATTTTGTTCTAGAATGGTTTTACATTCACAAATATATTTTATTTCCCTGTGTTGTATACGCTAACTCAGTTATACTGCTACAGTTTTCCTCACATCCTCACTTTTATTAACTTTAATACTCAAATGTTTAAGTCACAGTGATCTTTTGACATATCATTTACATTGCGATTATATTTAGTGAATTGACCAAATGACTGAGCAGCTTTTATTTGTGAATAGCACCGTTAGCATAGCTAGCATCACTGACTGTAACAGTGTCTGCACACATTGAGCCTCTCATATTTTCAGGGGTTTAGGCACCACATTTTCCTGTGAATGGCTGAAATATGTCTGTAAAAATATCTATTTTAATAAATTAAAAGATAACATACCTTAATATGAATCAATACACTCAGTGGAAACCATGTTGGCACTACTGCAGAAGCTAACTGCAGTCTTCCTTATTTCCATTTTTGTGGAAACACCCAATCAAAACCAAGAAAAATAAACATAGCTCTTTGATTAGCTGACTTAGGTGTCAGCCAATAGGATATTAAGTACGACTCAGTGGTAGAACTAGAAAGTTTTCATGGGTGTGGCCAGGCTGATATCATCGCTATCTCAGTGGTGTTCAACAACTGAAAGGCCTAGACTGCTCTAAATTTTTATGCAAAACAAATATTTAATTTTTCTCCGTCAGTAGAAGGCTAACTCTGCAGGTGTCTAGACATGGATCGTTAATTAATCTAACATATTAATCTAATGACATTTATGAAACATCTGTTTGGCCGCTAAGTTTACAGATTTAACCCTAACCCTAAAAGTATTATATATACTTTTAATATTTAAGTATGAAGCAACTTTTCAACTGTAAAGTAAAACTCTAAAAATGTGACCCAACATCCTGGAATGATGTCAGTGTTTGCTTCAAATCCTATGTTAGATCTCTGCTGAGAACATTGTCTCATAAATGAAGAATCCACCAGACTATTTGAAAAAGCTTTAGCTGACGTTTTGTAAATGATTGAGTCTCCTGGGTTGTTTTACGTTTGCATCCTTTTCACACATGAAGTTCTCAGCCGTTCCCGTTCAAATAAATGGAGGTGCAAATGTGCTCCTGCTCAGCAAAAACAAGAACGCTCATGTTTTCACATGCTCTCTGGAGGATGAATCCAGCGTTAGAACAGATTGACTTCAAATGTTCAAATGACATGATGTCAGAAGGTTTAAAATAGCAGCGGCTCACTCACCTCCACTCCTCTCTGCAGGCTTTAGACTACGAGTTGCGGAATAACTACACCTTCACTGTCAAGGTGGATGAACGGCTACAATTTTCTCCAGCAGAAAACCTCAACATCGCAAATACAACGGCACAGGTAAGTCCCTCATCGGCTAGCGTAAGCAGAGCTGTAAGTAAATTGAAAGTTCTACATTTCTGATTTAGAGATTGGATCTCACTAACTTTCATTCTGTATTTTGTTAATATTCAACAAAAAACACAAACACCCTGTTTTAGAAATGAAGACTCATTGATACTGTATGTAAACACAAAATACAGCCACAAACCCCCCAGAAAACAAAGTTAGATGCATACATTTCTGTGCAAAAGTCTTAAATCTAAATTTCCTCTCATTTTCAGACAAAACTATCAGCTTTCAAACGAAGATTTTCGCACAATACATTACTGCATCATTATGGAAAATAAAACTTATATTGAGTGTCAAAACTTGCTTGAATTTCCACTTGTTTTTCAAATCCAATTATGTAAAAGATATAAAGTCAGAATGTTATAAAGAAGCAATTTTTTTTTACAGTGATTGTGATCGAATGAGGATCGAATGCACCCTCATTCAAAAGCAAAAATGGGAAGTTTCACTTCTTTTTCTGATTATTAAACAGGATCAAGTTTAAATGCCAAAAAAACAAATTTTGGGACATTTTTATTATGTAAAAAAAGGAAAATCAAACTTAACCCAAATGAAAGTTTAATGTGTTTAATGTGTGAGCGCCGGAGATAGGGTCACAAATAATCCCATAAAATCAAGATGTAGGAAGGTTTGAACTGGGATGTTTTGAAGGAATCCAGAATGTACAATCATCAAATAAATTGACTGTGAACCTAAGAGGGCAGCAGAGGTGAAAGTCAAGTAGAGTATTTAGATCATGTCCAAATCAAAGTGTTTCTCTTCTGTAATATGCTGCAGGTGACCATCAAAGTGATGGATGTGGATGAGCCACCAGTTTTCACTCACTCCATCTACAACTTCAGCATTCCAGAGGAGCAGATGGAAAAAACAATATTGGGGAGAATCCAAGCCAGAGACCCAGATGGAGTCAGGAAGCGCATAGAGTACGGTTCCCTTTGCAGCTGAGTCCAGCTGTGCAGCCACTCGTCCTGCTCATCACTAGCTCTCATTGTTTTCAGGTACTCCATCCTGGAAACGGGCTTACCCTTTAGGATCGACTCGACCTTGGGTCAGCTGTCTGTTCTGAGGAGGCTGGACAGAGAGGCGGAGGAGCAACACATGTTTAAAGTTAAGGCGCAAGAGGAGAATGGCGGTACGTCACACATCAACACTGAACCAACACGTCCTCACAAAATAAAGATGGGAACATGTCTGCATTTTTTTAAACAATGGAAATTTGAAAGTGTTAAAACGGACGGTATTTTTGTTTCAGTCAGGTTGTGACACATTAACAGGGATTTTATCACAGATTTAACATGTTCCTGTAACACCTGCTTCCACCACTCTGGAATTGGAGACTAAGCAGGAAAATCACATTAGCAAGTCTTTTTGTTCACACACAGCTTTCTGTATTTTTAGACAAGCAAATGAATGAAATCCAGAGATCTATTTTAGCTGCTTGTCACAACGTTTAGGGAGCACAACGGTCCCCCGAGCTTTGACTAGGTCCTCCATATATAAAACATGTTCTTGTGCTGGAGATATTTTTAAAAACAGAGACAGCAAAGAGAACTATCAGCAGAGGAGCAAAGCAAAAGAAGTTGTAAATGCATCATAAGAGACACTTTAATAAAAAACAATACCTGTCAAACATGGAGCACGTAAATAGAAAACTTTTCAGTCACTTGACCTTAATCAGATGCGTCACAGACGCAAATTGCTCATAACTAATTATAATCACAGCTAGTCACTGCCAGACCCGTCCGCTAAAAAAATAATAATCAAGAGCTCTGATCAGGACTCTGAGCCTAAAACACAAAATCTAATATTTATAAGCAGAAAAATTCAAATAGATTTGGGATCTCGGTGGAAATTTAGAGGTTGTCTAAGTGACAATTAATTTTTTAGCTGAGTGTTCAATAATGTAATCCTCCATAGCTTCCACTGCAGGAATTTTAAATAGTTTGCAAACAGCAAAGGAAAATGTGAGTGTATGATTTTAAATTTAATTGTTTCTCCTAAGAGTCTGAGAGCACAGCGGTCTTTGATTGGACCTATTTGTATTGTACTTCCATCAGGTTTCATTTATGTTCGAGGAAACCACATCATCACTGACACTTGATGCTATTCTAGCTGCTTTTAACTGAATAAAAGTTGCAGTGTATTGATTTTTTTGTGAGGATTTGGATTTTGTGTGTATTTTTTCGGTTAACTGAGTCTCTCTGTTGTCACGGCTACCCCTTTATTGTTTTCAGCTGTCCTTTGTTTTCCCTGATTATCTCCTTATGTATTTAACTTCACTTGTGTCCCCTGCTGTCTGTTCGATCCTTGTCTTATGTCATTTGTCTTTGCAGTCATGTGTCATGTCTGCGTTCCTCCAGTGCTACCAGTTTGTGAGTTCTGAGCCTCATCCTTCACCTGTGCTGCCTGGATTTCTGTACTCTTAGTTGTCACCATTAAAATCACCATTTTCACAATAATCTGAGTTCACTGTGTCTCTACCTCACGTCAAACAATCCACAATTTGTGACATTTTTAGAGTTAAACCTCCCTGTCATGAACCAGTGTGGACAGTATGACCGTCTCTACTTAGACATTCTTAGGCTGCCTAGCACATTTTTGACCTTAATTTTGTAGATTGCAGATGCAACATGCAGCAGATGTTTCCTTAAGGAAACAGACTTCTGTATAAAAGTACTAGAATGGTTACAGACTTAAAGTGTTGCCCATAAGTTCTGCCTTGTTCTGAACAGACTACTCAATCACTCAGCAGCGGCCACTATTGGCTCTACAGAGCAATTCAGTATGGCTCACTGCGCTTCGGTACGCTACGCTAAGGTCCGGAGTATGCAGGAGGAAATTGCTCTAGACTGGCAATGGCTCTAGACTACCCTAACCCAGTGTAGGTATTTAACACAAACACCTACACTGCAGAAATGCTAAATCTTACCAAATATCTCTGTTCTACTCTCTAGTGCAAATATGATAGGTATTTTCTCAACCTACATAAAAAGAACCACAGACAACATATGAGTTTTCAACCAAGCTTTCAAGAAAGGAGAAGTCGCAATGTACAGCTCCTGCGAGACATTCACTGCGGGTTCAGTTGAATTAAGACAAAACTGACTCGTAAGTAACTCGTCAGCAAGACATAGGAGCTTCTTTTAAATCAATAATTCCTCAATGTGTATGAAAACGTACATGTCTATTGGCAGGTTATTTCACTTATGAGAAAACTTGATATAAGTGAAATAATCTGCCAATAGAAGCACTTTTGATCATTGTTAAGGAATTGTTGACTTAAAACAAGCTCCTATAACTTGCTGAAAAGTCACTTGTAAATTAGTTTTGTCTCATTTCAACTGTAAAAAGGTATTTACGTGAGAAGCTAAACCAAAACTCTGTATGATTTTGTGTTTTGCAGTGAAATGTTGCGTCACACCAGTGTAACAACAACCATGAGGCACAAATGTGTCTTGTGTTTGTGTCAAGGAGTCTCATTTTTCTATCCTCCAGTGTTGGACCGTGTTGTGTCTATAGTACTTTATCCTGCAGATGTCCCTCTGAACAGGGCCCAGGGCAGTGCAGAACAGGTCGCTTTAACAGACAATGTTTCTGGACAGTGTCTGTTTCCGTTGTCTGCTTACTATGAAAACTAGTGTAACAAACCACACAAGCCCATGTAACAGTATCACTGAAACCAAGACATGAAGCCAAAATGGTAACATAACATCAGAACTGCATTAAGTCAGCTTTATTGTTGCTGTGTATTGTTTTCTTTTATTGTAGTTAAAAGGCCAAAGTGTTTCTACATCAGTGGTTTAACAAACGTCTCGCCTTCATCTGCATTTGTGTTTTATTGATAAAACTTTGCTTGAAGTTGATGCATTGTTCTAACTTGTGTTAAATCCCTTTTCACTCTACAATTAGCCACTATGCTAGGGTAGTAAAGCAAAGTGGCTAAGCAAATGCAGAGTCTCACTTTACTTTTGACCTGAGAGATGTTATCTATTGCAGATGTAACTCTTTGTCGAGACTAAATATATAAACTGTCTGTAAAGAGTAAAATGTGGCGACAGGTTGAGGCATCATGTCAGTAAGAAGCCGAGTTTACTCAGTGCGCTGACTCTCCTGAAAGCCACTGTTGAGAAAATAACAGAAATTACGGGAAAGGCAAAAGCAGAAGAAAACTAAGCAAGAATTTTCTGGTTCATTTACAGAAACGCAGCTTATGGAAAAACTGCTGACATAAAACCACAAAAACACCCAGATATTCATGAAATGTCTCTCCTCTGTAGGCCTGGCGTCATTTGCTGATGTTTTTGTAACAGTTCTGGACGTCAATGACAATCCACCTGAACTGATTGCCAATGATATCTTTGTGTGTGAGAACGACGTCAGAAACACGGTGAGAGGAGAACATTCTAAATACCGTTTGGTTACTTTTAGATAACAGGCATTTGCATTTAACTCAATTTTATCTTCTCTATCTGGTGTTTTGTATGACATAATTTGCTACAGTCTGTGTGTTACTTGTTTCCTGTTTTTAGGTGATCGGTAACTTGGGAGCCTCGGACAAAGACGATCAAGCAGCTAGCTTCACTTTCAGTCTCGCTCTTCCCAGCTCCAACTTCTCCATCAGAGACCACGGCAGTGAGTGCTTGTAATAATTACCTTGCTCTGCTGCTTCTTTACCTGTTGATCCAAGCAAAAAGGGGAACTTGCAGAGGGCCTGCTAACTTGTTGCTAAGCAACAGATGAAACTATCAGCAACAGATGAAACTATCGGCAGCAGAGTGCTCAGTGTTGATTAGTTGTAACTGAGTGCTTTTGTAGTGCGTTTTGTGCTTCATTATTCCTCAGAGAAAAAAGATGGTCACAGTTTCTTCACTGATCCTCTGTTTTATTTTTTATTAATTTTTTTAAAATTATTATTATTATTAATTTTTTAAGAATTAATTTAATGAGAGCCAATCTTTGCTCTTTTGGCATAAAACACTATTTTAGAAAAAATAGGACTGCTTTTATGAGTGGCAGACACGTTGCAATGGATAAAATCTTATTGTTTACATCTGTAAATTTTGCTTGTGCAAAACGCTGGAGGGGAAAAAGGCAATTATTTTCTTTGCCATCCATGGCCACAGCTGCACTAGAACAAATTAATTAACAAAACAAAACCTAGAGATGAAGTTGTGATTCATTCAGGTCAGTGTGTCACAGCAGAGAGAAAAACCATTGAGGAACTCAAACCACTCCTAATTCTTTTTTCTCGTTCTATGTCAGTTACATTACACACAGATGAGTTGCCATAGCAACTGACTGATAACTCTCAGCTGTCATGTTTCAACACCAAAAACCACACAAAAATTTCCCACGCAAAGAACAGAATCTGTTACAGTTTAATGTTTCTGGGCTTGATGCTTATTTTGTGATTATTAATAATTTATCATCTAAACACAGTGATGGTTGATTAGTTCATCTAATTTTTACTGCTTTGAAACACACCAAATTCTGCAGCACAACTACTTGTTACTGTTGTCAAAGTTAAAGTTAAGCTAGCATAACTAAACTACTTCCCGCTCCATCGCTATTTTTTTATAATAAAATTATTTCCTGACCTTGTTGTTTAGTTGTCATCGTGCTGGCAGTAGTAAAACATTTAGGATTTAGTTAAGTTGACAACATGACTCCTAAAACTGATGGTGGTAAGGAAGCAGCATGCTAGTAGCCCCGCCTCCCCACACTCCCTAAATACAGTCTTGGTGTTTGGTTTGCCAGCTTTGATTTTCCAATTTTCTTCTTGTTTTTTTTTTCCACAACATTTTCATTTTATTTTTAGTGCAGGGCCTGTTTTTTTTTTTTTCCTTTCACCTATTAATCGCTGTCATGCTCAATGGATAAATCAAAAAGGGATAGGTATATCCCTAGGGATATACCTATCCCTAGGGATAGGTATAAATACCACTTTCAAAGATTACAAAAAATTATGGATATTTGGAACCTGTAAATGAAAATATTAGTGGTGATGTAAAAATTTGGTAACACTTTATTTGAAGGGGGTTGATAGATATCTTAAATCGTAATTACGGATATGTGTCCCGTCAAATGACAGATCCAGTTACGTCATTTGAGATATCTTGAAAGAAATTTTGACTAGTCAAAATGTAATTGAAGATATCTTGAATTATTATTTTTACTAGTCAGAATGTTAATACAGATATCTTAAATTACCATTCCGGATAGTCAAAATGTAGTTTTATCTTGTCAAAATGCATTTTTAGATATCTGGGTAACACTTTATTTGAAGGGGGGTGAATAAGACTGACATGACACTGTCATAAACATGACATAACACATGTCGTGAACATGAATAAGCCTTCATGAATATTTATGACTTTTGTCATAAAGCGTCATTCGGTAAATTATGACACTTTTAATACAAAATTGACATTATTCAAAATGTCTTTGTTATGACAACTTGACATTAACCAAGAAATCATTACTGACTATGATTATTTGTTATAAAAGTATTATTGATTGCACTTTAAAAATTAGGTAACTTTATGTTATTAAAGATAAAGTTTAAACAGCAATGATTTCTTGGTTAATGTCAAGTTGTCATAACAAAGACATTTTGAATAATGTCAACTTTGTATTAAAAGTGTCATAATTTACCGAATGACGCTTTATGACAACAGTCATAAATATTCATGAAGACTTATTGATGTTCATGACATGTGTTATGTCATGTTTATGAAAGTGTCATGACAGTCTTATTCAACCCCTTTCAAATAAAGTGTTACCAAAAATTTCAGTATAGTTTGTTTGTTGCAGTCGGTGTTTGGTTGATTTGAAGCTCTGGATGGCTTCTGACATTTAAATCATTTATATTCCCAGAGAGAGATTTTCAATCTTCCCATATAATGAGATTTTCTGCCTTTAGCATTGGAGAATTTAAAAAGAGGTTAAGATACAAAAATAATCACATGACTTCTGCTGCCTTAGCACTGGCTGCAGTTTGTGTAGAGAAGAAAAGGATGTGCATTGGGAACCATGAGTGGCGACATGAACGTCCTTCATCATTTCATATGATTTTCATCCCATTCTACAGCGACTTTTGGTACACAATTATGATGCATATCTCACATCAATGAACTAAAATAAATATGACAGGACCTTCAGACTGGAGATGAAACAGTTGGATATGAATTTGAATTAGCATCAGACGTGGCTCAGGTCGGATTGTTCAAATTGCAGTAAACAAGTAGATTTGCATTGCCTTTGCCTGCTACGTTAGCATAGCCCAGCAGGTTTTGATTGTGTGGTGTTACACTGTATCGATATTCCCAAGTTAAATTAACTGAGATGGTTCAGTTAATTTTCAGATGAGCTGAAAAGTGTTAGATTTTGAATTTTGTTTTAATCCTAATCTGCTTTACACTTAGTTACCCTGACCGGTCTGGTATTATTTGCTCTTTAGTGATTACCCGGATTTTTATTCATTGTTATTAAACTAAAGTGGGTGCAACACATTTCAGATTTTATTTGTAAAAATTAAGACAAAATTATCTCTAATTTTCCTTTCATTTTACTATTAGCATCAACAAAATAGTTTTGAATTGCAATGTGACAAAATGAGAAAATGTTCATAGGGTGTGAATACCTTTGCAAAGCACATTTTAAACATAATAGGACACAAATTGAAAGCATTTTGGGTTATTACGTTTCATCTGAAAACATTGCCCCAAATGACTTAAATGTTCAGAGCCTCAGGTAGTCAGATGAAAGATTCAGGCAAAGAGTTAATATTTAATTTAAGTGGAACTTGATCAGATCTAAAAGCAAGAAAAACAGAGAAAAAAAGTGAATAAACAACCCTTTCCAGCCCAACACTCATCCATTTCCAGTCTTCACATGCCTGGAGGAGCTGGCTTGTGAAGGTGATGGAGGAAGAGGAGAATAAAGGAGAGCAAAAGAAAGACATGAAAGGAGAACAGAGAGAAATGTAGATGAGAGGAGGCACCGGGGAAAAACAGCATTAAAAGAAAAATAAACACCAGAGTTAAAGATAAAAATGAAGTCTCTACTCATGATTCCAGAAAAAAAAATCCTGTGTGAGAATGACATTAATGAAGAATATCAAAAGAGAATAATATTGGAGGAAAAGTTGGCAAAAATGAAGACAATGAAGGAATAAATTAGCAGAGAGACTGTGAGGGATGGGATGAAGAGAATAAAAATAAATTACATGAAGGAAAAAATAGCTGTGAGGCAGACTTCATGAAAATCAAATCGAAATGTCAGCTGTTGAAAAGACATGAAAGGTGAAGAAGACGGAGAAAAGAGACTGTAGTTGTTTGTTGGAGCTCCTCTCAAAAACATCCACAAACGCTCCCAACACGCAAAACCTTCAAAGTGAAAGCTCCTGAAAAATTAATCGTCTGCCACCTCTTTAAATCTGTCATAAACAACCTTCAGTAACAGCATGACGACTGTTGTGTGCAGCTCGCTACATTAGAACCAGAGAGACAGGGTGAGATGGACAAACAAGGAAAAAGAAACATGAGTAATGAGATAGAGGAGAAGAAACCTCCAGAGGGCAACGAGGACAATCCTCACAGATGGGATTAATAACGAAAATCAAACAGAACGAGAGGCGGATCAAAAAGAGAAGAGTGATGGGATGAAGGGTTGATAGACACTGGTTCTATCGTTTCTTCACTCAGTGAAGGTTTCCTCTGTACAAATGTTTTTAACAAGCTTGTATTTTAAGTGTTAACATGCACTGGTGAAGTTCTTTGTCTCCAATCAATAATTACAATGATGCATTAGCAATGTGATCAATAGTTTGATCATGTTTTGTTTATTCTTTAAATATCTAAATGAAATAGTGGAATAAAGTGACACTTTCATTCAGACCTTACTGAGAATTGTTAGTTGAGGGCTGAAGACTGTCCTTGATTCAATAGAGCAAAACTATTTCAATCTCATCACATTTGTTAAATTTGGATTCAGTATACGAATCTGGTCCCAGCATGGAACCCTGTGAAACCCTGAATTTATAACATTACAAAGAAGTCTGTCAGATTTAAATGAATTAAAAGCCTTGATTACAGTTATCTTCTCCTGTATGTCTGACAGTTTCCTTCCAATTCAGTTCCTCCATAGAGCAACAATTCACAATGAATGGCAAATGGATCCTAACACACAATCCTGTTCTGTCCGGATTCAGCTCCAGTAACTCTGGCTCGTTCCATTGCAGCTAGGGCTGCCAATGCTAACGTGTTAGCGCATGTGATTAATCTATAAAGTTTAATGTGTTAAACTTTAATGTGTTAATATTTCATAATGCGGAGAAACAGGCTTTATGTTTTGACCTGTTACCTGTTTTGACTTAAAAACCTCTAATAGTCTTACTTAGCTGACAGCAGCGCGGTACGCTGTCTTGTGCTGCGATCAGCAATGCAGAGTCACAAATGTGAGAGAAAAATGATTGAATGAGGCTGGTGACTCGGCTGTAAATTTGATATTAAAAACCACCATGATGAATGTTTGGATATATCCAAGCTAGCATGTAGCCAACCTTGTAACGGTGAATTATCCGTCAATGGAAGCTCAACCAGTTTAGAGATTGAAACAAAATTATTTCTTTTAAAGCTTCCTGAATATGAAAACCTGGAAAACTGAATCGTTTGGTTTGAGGCAATAAAGCAATTTTGGAAAACGTGCATTTTTACATTTCAAGTTTACAAAGTTAGTGTAGTGATGGATTGTGATAAATCATAGTGATAGATTTATTGATTAAAATTTTTAATTGATTGGCTTTATAATTAGTGCTGCCAATCAGTCTGATTTAGATCGAGATCGCAGAATAGGAGTTTTCAGCCAGCAGGCCTCAAGCAACAGAAGAGGAAGGAATAGCACTGCTTAACTGAATGCTACGGAAAACCTGAGAAAATTTGCTCTCTCTTTCACTGGCATTGCTTTAAAATGGACTGAAATCATAGAAATGGACTGAAAACAGAGTAAGTTTGAAACTAAAACATTCCAAAGTCTTAGTGACCACCCCAAACCGAGCTTCTTCTGAACTTTAACGCAGAACAGCAAGTGGAGCAAAAGGAATTTTCCTGTCATTGTATTCATTCAAATTCCTAAAACGGAGGTATATTGTGTACGGCTCTCCTCTATTGGAGGACAAAAGTTTCAGCAGGAAACTTCTGTCCTCCAATAATTGAACTAATGACTCCATTGTTTTGGACGTGGCCTGTTGAAAACACAACATTCTAACATTTCCTACTGGCACAACTAATGACTTTTTCCAGGGCTAATTTGGTCTCTGCCAGCCCTAGTCCAAAGAGCATTTGATGTGGATGCTAACTACTTGTGTTCCCACTCATCTTGTGCAGATAACACGGCTGCTTTACTGGTGAAGGAGGGCCCCTTCAACCTGGAGGATTCCAGTGATTACAGTGTGGAAGTGCGCATCAGTGATGGAGGCCAGCCTCTCATGAGCAGCATCACCAAACTGCAAATCAAGGTTCTTTTATGCTTTGCTTTGAATGAAAGGGGAATGTCCAACATGTCTTCTGAAGGAGTAGGCAACAGAAAGAACCAAACACTTCCTTCCTTTGTCTCAGTTATGCCAGTGTGACGCCAAGCGAGTTTTTTCAAGGTGTAAGGCCAGTATGCAGAGGATGGGGGTCAGCGTCCACGCCCTGATTGCCATACTGCTGTGCATACTGACCATACTGGGTAAGTCTGGATTTATGTTCTTGGTTCATGCATGAATCTTTTTGTCTTTTGTACATTTTTATTTTTTCTTTAATATAACCTATGTTTCTGTATATCTCTTTTAATTGGACAAAATAGTCCTGTGGAGAATGTTAGGAAATTTGTTTGATGTAAATTTGGAGAACATTTCCATGAATCTCAGCAGCTGTGTTTCCACTGCCCATATGGCTGCACAAGTTGGAAGTATAAAAATAATTTATTATGTTTAACTAAAATTAATAATTGTTAAGGAAAACGCACCAATTAAAAAAAAAAAAAAAACTCACACTCTTTGGCTGTGTAAAAATTAGCGTGTTTCCCAAAACTGCAGTGGAAACACTTATTGCATCACACGAGTCATGTGATCAGTGACTGGATGTTACTGGTGGTGGAAAGAAGTGGAAGGATGATGGTGGCACAGTGTTTTTTAATAACTTATCACTCTAAAGTTTAGAGCTTCAACTGAAAAACTGAAAATCCATAAAGCAGCAGCAGCGATTGATGCACTGCTAAGCGATTGGCACATGAGCATAGATTCAATAAATGATTTGGGTTTTGGTGCACCAAACCCCATTCTCCAAGTTGTTGGTTTTATGAATAATACAGCGACGGATGTGGAAGTAATGCTCGTGGTTGTGAGCTCAAGACTCTGTTTGATACCTTCACCCACTGTTCGTTTTTCTTCATGGAGAAAAAGAGACACTTGTCATGTCAAATCAGAGGCCCAATGGAGACAGTCGGACAGACGTGAGGGGTCCAGGATGAGTGGTGCGTAAGACGGAAGGAAAAGAGACAAGGAAGTTAAAAAAGGGATGGAGGCAGAGAGAGAAACACATCTATGCAGACATGGATCTGGGGAAATGCAGAAGGTGAAAGAAACGCCAAAGGCAAAGAGTTGAGGTGCGATCGGTTGGGCTAAATGACAGAAGAAGACGACATGGTTTGGAAGTGGTTGGAAAGAGAAAACTGTGGGAAAAACAGTGGAAAAATAGGAGTGGTAATAAGGAAAGTTTATCACCTCTTTAGGTGCCATCTGCTTATCAAACACCAGCAAACACCCAACCGATTAACTATTAATTCACTCCTTCACTATCATCCTTTCTCTTTAATTTTTATTCATCTCTCTCTTCCTCTCTCCCTGAGGGTGTCTCTTCTTCTACCACTCTTTTCTGTCTTCCTCTCTTTTTATCAAACAGCCCAAAAGCAAGCCAGATTAACTATTTAATGCCCTTTGTGGCCAGACAGATAATTCTGTCTGGCCACAAAGTAATTTGCCATTCACACACACATTTTCTCACATAAAGTCAGGCTTGACACCCAGAAATTTTTCTCAGTTGTCTTTTCCATCACTTTCTCTTGTCTCTAAGCCTCTAAGCCTGATATCTGCAGCTTATTAAACTGAGAAGCATGTGTTGTAAAAGATTAATCTGTTGGTTTCCCATGCAAACTTAAATCAGTCCGCTCTCCCTCAGCCAAGAGCTGTGGCTAATGCTGAAAGAGTTCGATGTTCACATGGGGTCAGAGGCTTGGGGCCCAATCAAATGTCACATTTTCCTTCTTTTCCTCCTCATCTGTCCTTGTGCCTGATTTGCTCACCCGAAAGAAGGAATCTCTCTGCCTTCTTTCTTCACTCAGCAGCTGCTTGCCATATTTTCCCTCCTTTCCTTTCTTTTCTTCTTTTCTTCCTTCCTCCTGCTTGCTTAGTTTTATTCTCCATGGACACAATGAAGAACTGCTCACCAGCAACATAAACTTAGAAGAGGTTCACTTTAAAAAAGAAGCTTGTAGAACCGAGTCTCGTATTTTGGGAAATCATGCTTCTTCGCCCCATTTCTGATGTAATATTTGTAATAACTTGCTTTCATGTCTTAAATTGATGCATTTTCAGATTGATAGAGTCACAGATCTTCTTAACAGCGAAAATGTCATCCTTTTTTTCCAGACTCATCTTTTGATTCGCATCATTTTCTTAATCTGACTAAATCACAGGGTTTTACTTCAAATATTGTTTCAACCTGTGAACAATGCTGATGATAAACCATAAAAGCTTTTTAATGGTGTGTATGAGCGCCAAAATTAAGACTATCTAGCAGACAGAGGCTCCTGCTCACAGACCAGCACTGGTAACTAAGCAACCACCAATGGTAACCGAGCGGCCGCTTTGGGAAATGAGAAGGATGCTAACGCAAATGGTCAAGTGCTTAATTGCTTTTTTCCCTCTACCGGTCATTAGCATAGATAGGCTGGCATTAGCATGGATAGGCTGGTAATTAGCATGCCCAGGCTAGCTACCCATGGCTTTCTTCTTTAAAGAACACTTTATTAGGGAAACTAGTTGGCATATAATACCTGAAAGTGCCATCCATTATATCCATTGGTAGCTTAATGTAATGTATGGCACCAAGCATAAACTGTCATGTTGGGTTCCAGTTTCTTTACCCACATACAGAACACCACCAGGAGAATCAGATAATAAAGTTTATTTTAACAAAAATGAAAAGTGAGATTATGTGAGTCTGGTCCTTGGGGTTGGCAACCAGGGTTGTCTGTACGCTGCAGAGTAGTGACAAATAGATGATGAGTTAGAGGGTTGTCGGAAAATGGATCTTTGACAAGAATTAGAATGATCTTACTTGATTTGAATGTAGACTTTTGCCAGGGGGGAAATATAGTGGTTTCCAGGGTCTGATCTCTTTGTGGGTGTCCTTGAAGTGATCCGGGTTCCAATGTAAGATCTTAACGGAGTAAGTTCTTTGTTGGCGATGTAGAGGCTGCAGTGGAGGGCGGACAAGTAAGTTCAGGTACTGCGGTAAAGCAAGCCGGCTCTTCGAACAGCCGGCCTGCACAAGATATTCATGTGTGCGACAGCTCAAGACATTATGGTACACCCATTTACGTGCTGCTTTCACATCCCTCTGGATGACAGAGGGAGACCTCTAGAACACAACCAGCAAACATCAACCAGATCTGATGTATAATTTCAAAATAAAAGCCTATTAAAAAAATGACATTTTAACTTTTTTCCCCCTAAGTTGCCGTGCTTATTGCTTAAAAACGTTCTCTTTCCAGTGACTTCTCTCACTTCTGGGTGACACAGGGACACCTCTGGAACACCACCAGAAAATGTCAACCAGATCTGCTGTATAATTTCAAAATAAAAGCCTATTTAAAAAGCAGCTTTTTATTATCTTCCCCTTAGTTGCTCTGCTTATAGCTTGAAAACTCTTTTTCCAGTGACTATTCTCACTTCTGGGTGACAGACGGACACCTCTGGAACACAACCAGAAAATATCAACCCTATCTGATGTATAGTTTAAAAATAAAAGCCTAGTAAAAAAGCACATTTTTACTGTTTTCCCCCTAAGTTGCCTGCTTATTGCTTAAAAACGTTCTCTTTCCAGTGACTTCTCTCACTTCTGGGTGACAGAGAGAGACACCTCTAGAACACAACCAGCAAATGTCAACCAGATCTGATGTATGATTCCAAAATAAAAACATTTTAAGATAAGGCATTTTTATTTTTTTTCCCCAGAAGTTGCCATGCCCATTGCTGAAAAACTCTCTGTTTCCAATTACTTCTCTCACTTCTGGATGACAGAGGGAGACCTCGAGAAGACAACCAGAAAATATCAACCACATCTGATTATAATTTAAAAATAAAAGCCTTTTAAAATAAGACATTTTTACTTTTGTATTCAAAAGTAGAAAATGTAGTGAAGAGCTGCCTCGCTCGCACCTGTCTCTAAATATATACATCTAAAAAATCTCACAAAATACATATTATTATTATGATAATAATATCATAATATGATGATGATTGGGACCAGATGCCTGGGGTGGAAAAACATTTCTGAGTGACTTCTTTGCCTGTTTATATTAGAAGTAGAAAAAAATAGTCATCAATTTCATAGTCAGTTAATTAACTATGAACAGTGATGTCAGACCTCTTTTTTCAGTAACGAGTAATCTAATGTGTTGCTATTTCAAATCCAGTAGTCAGACTACACTTACTTATTGAAATCACTTTGCATTACTGTGCATTACTATTTTCTTTTGTAATTTAATTTTATTTCCTCTACGCGTCTTGGGGAGTAACCAACGTTTCTATGCAACAGTATCAGTAGTGACAGAAATGTAAACAATGGAGGGAGATGCGCATTTTGTTGCTGGAAAAACAGGAACTATTTTGAGTTTAGTCGCCAAGTCCACTAATAATAAGCGGTTTGTTTTTTTTCTAAAGTCGATTGCAAATATAATGAATCGCGGGTTGCGCTTTTGGGCTTGTTTTTGAACGTGTAGTTGCTTGTAGTTGTTTCAAAATAAGCAGACATAAACCCCAGAATTAGGGAATTTCTGGTTCTGGTTCTGGTTCTGGTCTGTTCCCCAGAACCAGAACCAAACAAGGAGAAGCACCATTCAGCTATTATGTACCACAAATCTGGAACAAACTTCCAGAAAACTGTAAAACAGCTAAAACACTGACTTCCTTTAAATCTCAACTAAAAACCCACCTGTTTAGAGTTGTATTTGAAACATTATCAATTTACAAATTTAATGTCTTAATGTAATGTTTTTATTGTTGATTCTATGTTACATGACTTTGTTTCTTTAATTATGTAAAGCACTTTGAAATGCATTGCTGTTCAATTGTGCTATAAAAATCAAACTTGATTGTTTGTCAGTGGGTCAGATGACATGTGAGCTATTAAACACCAATCATATTTTTATAAATATAAAATAACATAAAAGATTTAAAAACATCTAAAATGGGGGAAAATGAGTGTACCTCATCTGTATAGACTGGTAGAACAATTTTCACACTGATTTTAACTCAATAGGTCATCTGACCTAAACGCTATTGAAGAGAAAGAGGAGAAATTTAAGCTAAAAAAATAGGTAGCAAAATAAAATGCATGTGCCAGTTTAGTACAATAATTACACACTGATTTCTATTCAATGTGGCACACAATATGGAAGCTATTGAAGAAAAACATATTTAATATTAAAATTATTTAAAATATTGAATATGACTTGACATTTTAATAGAGGGTAGTGTGTATCATGCAAAAGGATGAATTACCACTTTTTGTATCAGTTGGTCACAAGGCAAGGCATTTATTAACATTTGTTGGACAGGAGTGTTTGTTTTGTAAATTTGTTGACAGTCCCTAAGTGAACCTCCGAGCGCTTGAGGAGGGAGCTGGAGAACGGCTGGCTGAAATTAGCGTTCATAAATCGGATCAATCTTGAGCTAAATGCCGCTTGCTCGGCGGATATTGGAATACCCAATATCCAACTCGAAACTAACCTCACTGCAGTCGGCAACACAATAAAACCACCGGGATAAAGTTTGTTTTGGTCTGTGGGCTGTAAAGATGGCACAGAGTGACTGCGCAAGACGTAAACGCCCCACAATGTCTGACGCAGTGACGTTGGTTCCTCCTTATTAACATAACGATGCAGCAGAGAAAGGGCAAGCAGAGAAGGGAGAAGCAGAAAAAGGACAAGCACAAACAGGACAAGCAGAAACAAGAGAGGAGGCAATGACAAAAGGAGGGCTTGTATAAGGAAAAGACAAAACAAAATATCTACTTTTCTTGACAAAAACGCATGTTTAGGAGAAATGAAAAAGAAAATATATACATTTCTTGACAGAAGACTCGTGTAAGGACAAGGAAAAACTAAATATATATTTATGCTTTTATTTCTTATGTCAGTTTTGGTCCTCCATAGGAGTCTGGGCACAGTGAGGATTGCCATGATGACGATGGCGGATCAATCATTCTTATTGACAAAGATTATTAGAGATTGAGAGTACGATGAGATCCTGGCAGTCTGAGAGGCAGCTACTCAGAGATCCAGGGGAAAGGCAGTGCTGCACAACTGCCAGGAGTCAATCGGGATGAGGCAGAGCAACTCCCCCAGCAGATAGTAGTAAACAGCTTACAGCCATGGCTAACTCCGGGAGTCAAGGTAGAAAAGCCTTTTCCCCATAGTCCAAAAGGCCTTTTTTTACTCCTCCACCCACACCCCCCAACACACAATCATACATTTTTTGGCATCTTGTTTTGACCTATGATGTTTTGTCAAAAATTGCATACAAGCGAATGAAGTATTGCCTTTATTTTCATGCTAATGTTATAAAATTGTGTGATTCAAGCACCAAAATGCAGCCACAGTATGTCCAAAAGAAAAACATAAGTACAATCATTTGCATATTGAGAGTTTACAGAGGCTGATAATCTCCCCACTCAGCTACCGGATCACTGTTGAAACTTTGAGTTTTTTGTCAAATCCATATAAATTAAATGACAGAAACAAATTTTCTCACCACATCTTTGATTCATTGTGTCCAGCTGTAGATTCTAAGACTATGTCCAATCAGAGTCAGGTATTGTGTAGTTGGTGCTTTTAATCAGTTTTCAGCTAATTAAATCCACTCTATGAAACACAAAATGTCACCAAAATTACTCTGTTCCTCTAAAATCTTTCAGAAAATCGTAAAATTGAATCAAATGGAATTGTGATATATATCGTATCGTGATCAGAATATCGTATCGTGAAATTATTGTATCACTACACCCCTAATAGCGGACAAGTTATAATTTTATTTTTAGTCAATTCTTTTACTAAAGATTTTTAGAGACAAGTGGCTCATATTGAACAGCAAACTGAATTGAATCATAGCGCCATAGAATGAACAGAGGGCATTGTGTGTTTCCTCAATAATTGTAAAGTTCTTGTTTTTTTTGTGGGTTTTTTTTTGCTTTTTAACGTAATGTTTTTCTTCTTTATTCTCTCACTTCCTTGTCTGTGCCTCACCCTCTGTGACCCTTTTCTCTCGATCTGTTTGCTCCTCTGTTTTGAGTTTTCTATCTGTCTGACTCATCCTCTTCCACCTTGTTTTCTTACTCATTTCCTTTCTTGTGTTTACTCCCTCTTTCTTCTCCCTTTGTGCAGATTG
Organism: Poecilia mexicana; assembly: GCF_051168715.1. Taxonomy (NCBI): domain Eukaryota; kingdom Metazoa; phylum Chordata; class Actinopteri; order Cyprinodontiformes; family Poeciliidae; genus Poecilia; species Poecilia mexicana. Next base: position 4,998,581 of record NW_028263384.1, read on the forward strand.
TTTCTTCTGGAGTCTGGCTGACTTTGTTCCTTTCAGGTTTCCTCCTGTTATCCTCTTGCTGATGTGCCAATTGTTTCAAGGCCTACTTCTCATTTTGCTTTGGCTTTCTCACCATCTCATTTTACATTCTCTGTGGCTCTAACATCATCAACATCTTTCCTGTAATCTTTTCTTTTGCACCATATGTTTTACATTTTCAGTCAAGAAGACCCAAATGCATTATTTACATTTATTACTGTCTCTCAGATGGTAATCTTAGATTCAGATATTTGCACTTTTGTTTCAGATTTTCTTCTTGCAATGATTAATGCCAAAAGACATTAATATTTATTTCCTTTGTACAGTGATAGTGATCCTGTTTGTGATGAGGAAACATTACCAGAAGGATTCTTTGGCCAGTATGAAGAACAATGGTGAGATCCACGAGCAACTGGTCACATATGATGAGGAAGGAGGAGGAGAGATGGACACAAATGGGTATGTAGAAAAACATGTATACTTCATATAAACCTGAGGAAGACATTTTGTCCTTTGCAGTTTTCTCCATGAAAATCAAGATCATTTCTGTTCTTTTTCTTGCAAATGTTTTTTTTCTTTATCCTTGTGAGGTTGTGACTTCACTTGGTGATTTTCTCTTTTGTTCTTCATTTCCACTAAAGGGAAATAAAAGAATCAGCTCTAGAAACTCAAGTATTTTCTACGATTCCAAGAAGCTTTGCTTCTTGGAATCGCAGTCTGATCGGAACAATTCAAAAATGTTTTGATAATTTGTAAAGTATGGAAAATACAAGAAAGGTTTTACGCATCCAGATCCAGAAAGAGCTTTGAAAACAAAATATATAGAAATAGCACAACATAAAAGGAAGATATTATTTAAAAGTTATTTTTATTGAATTAAAATACCATTGAAAAGTTCTTTAATTTCTGCAATTCAAGTCAAAAAGTGACACTTACCTGTTTTTGGTTCAGTCAGGAGTGAAACTAGTTTTACATTTTTGCTGGTACTATGGCGAAAATCGTCAGTGGCTCATTGTGAGAACCAAATAAAATCATAAGATTTTACTCTACTGTAGACTACCTCTATGGATAACACAGAAATTAGAAACACTTCACAATGTGGAAAAAATATAGATTTTGGTTCTGCCACACAGGGTGGAAAGTAAAAGTTACATTTGCTGTAATTACAGTTTGTCTAATTTGTCCTGTAAATTGTTTGCAAAACCTGAACTTTTACTTCTTTAAAATTTGTTTTGAAGAAAGTTATTCTGTTACAGTTGAAATCATATTCATTAATAAGTAAAAATAAAACATAAGACAAAACCAGAAAAACAGCATTGATTCTTTCAGCTGGGTTTGTATTAAGATCTCATGGCATTGCATCAATGGGATGACAGAGGAGTAAAACCTATCAAGTTAACTTGCTGTCATGGTTTTAATAGCTGATCTGACCCACATTCAGAAACCCTAAAACAACAGAACAGTTTTAAGGATTTATTTACAAAAAATTTGAAACTGTAGGAATCAGCAGCAGGAGGCACCGGGGGAGCAGACGTTTCAGCACCCTGAGGGCAGACAGGAGCAGGTGAGTAGAATAATAAAATAACGGACCACGTACTGTAGGGTATGCTTACGCCAAAAATGGGGCAGTTCGACAGTGGGATCCGATGAGATGATTGGAGCTGAATTCATCGGAACGTGGACCAGATGGAGTCTTGCTTACAGGTCTGTTTGTTTGGGCCAATCTGGAGCACAGCGAAGGGAGGAGCAGGTTCGAGCACAGTGGAGCAGTAACGGAGCGGAGACGGGTCCAAGGTACCAGCCAGGTAAAGGTTAATTCGGAAGGTTATCGGCAGTGTGTGAATCCTCACGGGCCTGGGGAATAACTTGGGCAGAGACCCGGGTTTTTCGTCTGGGAGACCTCGATAGGAAAACAAAATAAAACCAATTAATATCAAGCAGATCGCTAGCACAGGAGAAGGCTAGAAGTTACCACGAAGTTTAACGCTCTGGCGTCGGAGTGCTGGCAGCAGTCTCTTCTTATACTATGTTGATGCTGATGACTCGCCTGCAAGCTCCTGCTCCCCAACTGCACTGCCTGCATCTGGTGGAGAACTGACAAGTGAAAATGGACCAGATCCCAACATCGCCCCGCCACCCCCCGACCCTTACCCCAACGGCCGCCTCCAGGCGGTCCCGAGGAAGACGAAGGAAGGGAAGCATGATAATCTGAGATGAGTGAAGGGTCGCAGGTGAAGGAATGGGGAACCCATTGTTGGTCTTCGGGACCAAAGCCTTCCCAATCTACTAGATACTGCCAACCACGGCCACAACGACGGGAGTCGACGATCCTGCAGACAGTATAGATGGACCCTGCTGGTCCTGGGTGGATGGAGGGGGCATGGTTTGGAGGGCACAATATACTGGTAATGACAGGCTTTATTTGGGAGACATGGAACATAGGACGTACACAGAGATTAGAGGGAAGCCTGAGACGGACGGCTGTGGGGGTTGATGATTGATTCAATGACGTATGGGCCAATGAAGTGTGGGACAAGTTTTCTTGAAATGGATTTGAATGGAATATCTCTAGAAGAGAGCCAAACCCCCTTTCCCGTGCATATTTGGGTGCTGGTCTGCGTCTGCGGTCAGCAAAACGATGGTTCTGGTCTGCAATGAGCTGGAGGGCTGAAACTGTGCTGGACCAGATCCACTTGCATCAATGGATATGGTGGCTGACTGACGTTACAGAAATGCCTTTTTCATCTTCCAGGAAGAGAGGTGGCTGGTAACCCAGGGAGATTTCGAAGGGGGTTGTGGCCTGTGGCTGATGAGATGTGTGAATTGTGGGCGTATTCAATCCAGGGAAGAAACTTGCTCCAGTCTGAGAGGTTGGATGACGTGAGACAGTGCAGAGGAGATTCTAATTCCTGGATCATGTGTTCTGTCTGACCGTGATAACCCGATGAGAGGGATATCTTGGCATTGAGGACGAGACAAAATTGCTTCCATACCTGGGAGAGAAATTGTGGTCCACGGTCAGACAGGATTTCCACAGGAATGCTGAGTAGCTGGAAAACATGTTTAATGTTGAGGTGTCTGGAAAGCTGAAGGGAGTTTTCTGAGAGAGATAAGGTGGCATGCTTTAGAAAAACGGTTGATTATGGTTAGAATAGTTGTCATACCTTGAGACGCAGGCAACTCTGTGATGAAATCTATGGCAATGTTGGACCAAGGCCGCTTGGGGATCTCCAGAGGGTGCAGGAGACCTGCAGGTGGGTGGTGGGACGACTTATTGCGCGCACAGACGTGGCAGGCGAGGATAAACTCTTTAACGTCCTTGTGTAAGGAGGGCCACCAGAAGCGTCAAGCAATAAGAAAAATAATTCTGCTAATGCCAGGGTGAGCAGAAAACTTGGTGAAGTGGAACCAGTGAATGAAACGGACGAAAGAGGGAACATAGGTCTTATTAGGAGGACCATTACCTGGGTCGGGCTCTTTCTGCAAGGCCTGCTTGACAACATCCATAATCTCCCATGTAACTGCACCGACCATACAGCTGGAGGTAAATTGGAGCTAGGGTATCTTCTGTGCCATCCCTCGAGTAAGGTCGAGAAAGGGCATCAGGCTTTGTGTTCTTGGAGCCTCGGTGATCTGAGATGAAAAGAATAAACCTTGAAAAAAACAAAGACCAATGGGACTGCCATGAGTTCAGTTGTTTTGCGGTCTGCAGGTAAAAAAGGTTTTTATGGTCTATCCAAACCAATACTGGATGCTCAGCACCCTCCAGCTAGTGACACCACTCCTCCAGAGCTAACTTGATAGTGAGGAGCTCTCGATCCCCCACTTCGTAGTTCTTTTCTGCTGGTGTCAGTCAGTGAGAGAAAAATGAGCAGGGGTGAAGTTTCTCATCAGGAGTGGTCAGCCTCCCTGGTCCATGTGAAGGTAACCTTGGTGGAGGTAAGAGCAAGTGAGGGGTGTGGCGGTCTGGCTGTAATTTCTGATGAAACGTCTGTAAAAGTTGGAGAATCCTAGAAATCTTTGTAACTGCTTACGTGAATTCGGAACCGGCAAATCCATGATGGCCTTTATCCTTTCCGGATCTGGTCGAACCTGGTCGAACCTGCCCACCCTCTAGAATGCCTAGGAAGGAGATCGATGTTTTGTGAAGCTCACATTTCTCTGCCTTGATGAAGAGGCGGTTCTCTAAGAGGCTTTGGAGGACAAAGTGGATGTCTCTGCAATGGTTCTCAATGTTCTGAGAGTAGATCAGGATGTCATCTAGAAAGACGAAAATTAAAATGTTTAAAAAATCTCTGAGGACATCATTGATGAGGGCCTGGAAAACTGCAACAGAGTTAGAGAGACCAAATGGCATGAGGAATATTCAAAATGACCAATACGGGTCTTAAAAGCCGTCTTCCATTTGTCTCCTTGACAGATACTGACAAGATGATAAGCATTACGGAGATCAAGGTTAGAAAAAACTACAGCTTCTTGTACTGGTTTGAATGCTGAGGAAATAAGTGGGAGTGGATATTTGTTTTTCACTGTAATGTGGATAATCCCCTATAAGTCAATGCAGGGCCTGAGTGAGCCATCCTTCTTACCCACAAAGAAAAATCCCGCCCCTAGTGGTGACAATGAGTGTCTGATGATGCCTGCTGCTAATGATTCACTGATGTACTTCTCCATGGCTTGACGCTCAGGTTTGAGATGGTAACCCCTTTCCCATCTGGTAAAGGGGCTCTAGGTAGAAGCTCAATGGCACAGTCATAAGGACAATGTGGTGGTAGAGAGAGAGCCTTGTGTTTACTGAATACCTGCTTGAAGTCGTGATATTCTTCAGGGACCAAAGATAAATCGATGGGTTCCAAGTTCTCCACAGCGGCTGGACACGGACTTGGAGGTATGGCAGACTGGAGGCAGGAGGAAAGACAGTTAGCAGACCAGGACTCTAAACAATTATTGGACCAGTTTATGTGTGGGTTATGGTGTTAAAGCCAGGTAAACCCCAACACAATAGGAGATTGGCATGTCAGGAAGACAAAAAAGGAAATTGTTTTGTGGTGATTTCCGGAAATGGTAAACTGCAGTGGCTTTGTTCTGTGGGTGATTTTCGGCAGGGAATCCCTGCTCAGAGCAGAAACATTGAATCGGGAAGGTAATCTGATAGTCTCTATTTTTGCCTGTTTTACTAATGAATAATCAATCAGGTTTTGCTCACAACCTGAGTCGATGAGAGATGGAGAGAATCGTTATTAAAATGTAGAACAGCTGGGAGCAGAAGGCAGGATGAGGATGTGTTTCTTTGGTCCGTCAGTTTCCCCATTCTGACTGACAGACCTTTAAGTTTGGGCGGATGGGACAGGCTGCTATGTAATGACCGGACTCAGTCAAACAGTCAAACACTCTCGGCCGATCTGCATAGGTTTGGGCTCGGGCAATGGATTCCTAGGCCTGGGCGGTCAGTGAGTTTTCAGCAAGGGTACGTAAGTGACTTTCTGGAGTGTTTTTCGCTTCTCTGACCCCTTCTCTTTCTGACACAGTTATCTAGACGGGTAGCAGGCTTAATCAGTTCATTTAAAGTCTCTGGTTCATCTAACGGGACTAATTCATCTTTAATGGACTCACTCAATGACTGAAAAAACGCACTTTTAAGGGCCGCATCATTCCAATCAGAGGATGCGGCTAATGTGCGAAACTCAATAGAAAACTCTGCCACCGATCTTTGTCCCTGCCTTAAAGCCCACAAGTGGCGTGAAAGACTTGTCTGGTCCGATGTGTCACTGAACACCTCAATAACTCAGAGAAGGAACATCCAAAGCTATCCGGGTCGTCAAACCGAGCCTCTGCCCATCTTAACGCTTTTCCACTGAGAAGACCTAGAATAAAAGAAATCTTGGTATCATCAAGTGAATGTACGATTAAAGACTAATGAGCATTGTAACAAAAAACCCCTGCAGCCTCCACTCTCTCCAGAGAATTTATCTGGATTAGGAGATCTGAATTTGTGGGAAGAACTTATCTGTTGGGTTATTGGTGGAGATGTAGCGCCATCTTCAGGCTCAGAAGTGGGCTCGATCCTACTCTGCTGAAATTGCGCAATGAGGTATTCCAAATGCTGGTTTGTGGCATCCTGCTGCTTACCGAGAGACGTGAGAACTGCATCATGAGATTGAAGCAAAGAGTGTTGTTCAGCTGAAGTCTTTTTGAGGGCATCTGCTGGGTCAATGTGGCCAGAGCGTTGTCATGGTTTTAATAGCTGGTCTGACCCACATACAGAAACCCTCAGACAACAGAACAGTTTTAAGGATTTATTTACAAAAAATGTGAAACTGTAGGAATCCGCAGCAGGAGGCGCCGGGGGAGCAGAAGTTTCAGCACACTGAGGGCAGACAGAAACAGGTGAGTAGAATGAAAAGCATACCCTGCTCGGCGTAAGCAGGGTATGCTTACGCCGAGAATGGGGCAGTTCGACAGAGAACTGGTGAGTGGGATCCGTTGAGATGATTGGAGCTGACTTGGTCATTAGGTGAACCAGATGGAGTCTTGCTTACAGGTCCGTTTGTTTGATCCAATTGGGAGTGCAGCGGAGGGCGGAGCAGGTTCATGCACATTGGAGCAGTAATGGAGTGGAGACGGGTCCAAGCTACCAGCCAGGTAAAGGTTAGTCCGGAAGGTTATCGGCAGTGTGTGAATCCTCACGGGTCCGGGGAATAACTTGGGCAGAGATCCGGGTTTTTCGTCTGGGAGACTTCAATAGGAAAACAAAACAAAACCAATTAATATCAAGCAGATTACTAGTAAAGCACAGGAGAAGGCTAGAAGTTACCACGAAGGTTAACGCTCTGGCATAGGAGTGCTTGCAGGTGCGCTGAGACACACCTGCAAGCTCCTGCTTCCCAAATGCGCTGCCTGACGCCATCTGGTGGAGAACTGACAGGTGAAAATGGAGCAGATCCCAACACTTGCTGAATTTAATGCATCAGTTTAACAGTAATAGGCAGCAGTTTTATCTTACTTTGTAAACTTGAATAATATTTTAACAACAAATGGAAATGTCAGTTTTATCAGGTACTTGTGATTACAATTTGTATTAATTAAAACTGAAAACAGAAAATCAGATAGTTTGGAGTCGGTTATTTAAAACTAGATAGGAGTAACAAGATATTGGAAATTAGTGTCCCATTAAAAATACACATACTATTTTGTGTTGCTTTTTTATTTGTAATTGTGCTCTTTTAAATAAAAAACAGTTTTAGGCCAATATGTGCTCTTTTCCTTTGTGATGAGGAAAGAGATTTGTTATTTCTCAACAAAAAGTTAAATTGTAATGAGGTCCTTGTTACTTTTAATATAAGTAACTTTTCTGTATTTAAGTGTTTTGTTGTTGTTTTTCAAATAACTTCGGTCCTCACTGACTTTTCTTTTGAACAAATTTGTTACTGTTTTCTGCACTTTATCAGGTTTTGATTTCTCTTGAATTAAAAATTCACTGTCCTGCGGTGTTTTCCCATTTTTTATTTTAAAGTCTATAAATAAATAAGCGATTTATTGTTCGTCCTGACCCAACGCAAGCGGCATTTTTTTATGTCCGTGGACCACCTGGGTAAAATGTCCCAGTCAGGCATGTGCAGAGGAGGGGCTAGGGGTATTTGAGCACATGTCCCTTTTGCTCCTTGCCCCCAAGTGCCCTTTAGGTCAATTTTTTATTTATTTATTTTTTTGGCTATTATTATTTTCTAAGCCACCTTCTGACACATAATAACATGTACTAAAATTATTTGTTTTTTTGTTGGGGTTTTTTGTACAACATAATAAGCCGGTCACCTTGTTATCTTTGACCTTTTGCCCGTGACACATGACACAGTTGCCTCTCGCTAACTGGAGCTAAACATAGTGTACGTTCCAGATTACAGAACTGTTGTTTTGGGTGAATTAAAAAAAAAAGTTTGTGGTGAATAAAGTGGAGTAGACTTGCTACTTGTCAGATGACGGAAAACATTGAACGTATCGTTTCTGCTTCAGCACGGAGTAGCGGTTTAAGTCGAGAGATAATGAAATACAACAGACACTGACAGGCTTCTGCCTTTCTCTGAAGAACTACTGAGCGGCAGGAGACAGCCAGGTGAGGAAAAACTGTCCTTCTCTATTGATTCAGTATTTTTATCATACAGACATTCGGCTATTGTTGTTGTGCTATTAGCTAGCTTCTTGCTAACGACTTTACTAGCAAAGCAAAATAAATAAAAAGCTTCTTCCCTGTATAATTAATGATAGCAGCCATTCTTCAGTATAACTTATGCAATAGGGACACATCGCCCGTCCAAAACCGATCATCTCCATAATGGATATATGTCCGATCTTCTAATTTCCTGTGCTGCATAATGTACATTGCATTTATTCTGGCGTTAGGTAAATGTGTCTTGAAGGAGAATAACACTTAAATAAAGGTCCAACAAGGATATTCATTTAGAATAAAAAATAACTCACCCTGAATTACCATGATATATATATAATTTATGTAATAAAAGTGTCATTAATGAAGGGGAAAACAATCAATCCAGACTTTAAGTAAGTTTAGGGTCTGGTTCACAGAGTATGAAGTAAAATTTTTCTCCAATTATTCAATGAAAATTAAAAAAACTAACCTCAGTTAAGTAAAATAAAATTGTAATCAAAACTTTTGGAATTGTAATGATTGCTTTTTTAAAAACAAAATGTTTTGTTTAAAAACTTTTTCTAAATTTAATAACTAATTTTTGTCTTGTGAACTTAAAAAGTTATTTGCCACACATAAACTTTTATTTGCACACATCAGAAATCGTTTGTTGCGATTTTAGGCCCTGCCCACGACATCATGTGAGAATCACAAGCAAAACTTTGAGTCAAAATAAAAACTTAGAATAGCAAGAAAAGATTTCTGACAAGCGCAAATAAGTTTGTTTTGCAAATAATTTTTTCACTTCATGAGACAAAAATGTGTGATTTTAATTTTGAAAAAAGTTTTTAAAGCAAAACTCAGTAGGCTTTTCTTCATGGTGACATGCATTAACAATTCAATTTTTGCTTCTTTTTTTTTCTTTTTTCTGCAGTTCCACATTAAAGTTTGATGCAGCTCTGCTTTCCTGAATGGACCATTTTCATCTCCACTGCAAGTGTAGCAAACAGGCAGCTCTTTTTTTATGGATTATAGCACACTAAAAGGTTGTATTGTGCCCATGTTTATATTTTTAATAGTAGAATTAATAGTGTAATTCTGTAAAGACAAAATATGTCTGGTGGTCTAGCACTGATTTATATATCTTGCTAAATTGCGGGTTTGAATATTGCAATACTTTCCTATAACAAAATAGACCTGCAGATAAAATATCTTACATATGCATATTTGTATGCTCTATATAGAGATTTTCCTTAACTTTGATTGTATATGTCACAATTTTATAATTTATCATTGTTTATTAAACTCTGAAAGCTGTGTGGCTTTGTTAATATTCTGTCCTAGAAGGCAGTTAGATGTGCCCTTTTTTTTTTTTTGAGCACCTGCCCCTTTAGTGGTCTCTGCACGGCCCTGGTCCCAGTCCTTAAATCAGATGCACCAATCCAATCAGCAAGCACCTTCTTTTAGAGGAAGATGTGTGAACTATGCACTATCATTTAATACGAGTGAAATCTCTGGTCAAGTTAATAAGCAGTTGTTTTTGAGGTGTGCCGTGCTGTTTTAATTGAGCAAAATAACATGACAAAAACCTAGATACTTTCCGTTTGCTTTTAATTGGGACATTTTATAACAAGCAGACAGAGACAAAGCGGAGAATGGATTGAAGGCTGCTGAGGAAATATACGAGCACCGGGAGGGAGGCAGAGAAAGATGGCTGGAGAGTGAGAGGCTCCATCACACAGCACGGACAGTTCAGAAGCAATATGGAATAAGAAAAAAATGCAATTTATAAACAGATCAACTTGTGTTTTAGACTGCCTATTGCTAGGAGAGCTATTCTGACTCAAAGTGCAGTCGATCTGAAAGTCAGCTTTAGGTAACACTTTATTTGAAGGGGGTTGAATAAGACTGTCATGACACTGTCATAAACATGACATAACACCTGTCATGAACATCAATAAGTCTTCATGAATAGTTATGACTGTTGTCATAAAGCGTCATTAGGTAAATAATGACACTTTTAATACAAAGTTGACATTATTCAAAATGTCTTCATTATGACAACTTGTCATTAACCAAGAAATCATGATCTAACATAAATTTGTCATAATAGTAGTCATAATGATTTAATTATTACACTAGCAAAAGCTTTAACAAAACAATGATTAATATTTCCACTCCCTGAAATAAAGCAAAACAAGTAGGACAAGCAGTAAAAATTTCACTAAGCTTTATTACATGGTCAAATGATTTAATAACAGACTCATTAACAATTTCTTTTACATCAACTAAAGTGGAACAAGTAGCACCAGTTATGAATATGTCATTAAGTGTTATGACAGTGTCATAATATTAACTATTACCTCAAGTAAAGTGAAACAAGTTACAACAGTTATGACAAAGTCATTAAGTGTCATTACGGTGTCATTAATATTAACTATTACCTCAAGTAAAGTGAAACAAGTTACAACAGTTATGACAAAGTCATTAAGGGTCATTACAGTGTCATTAATATTAACTTTTACCTCAAGTAAATTGGAACTAGTAGCAACAATTATAAAGATGTAATTTAGTATTACAGTGTCAAATGCAATGCGAACAGAGTTATTGATATTAAGTCTTACCTCAAATGAAGTGAAACACACTGGACTACTTATAACTACCATCAACATGTAGAACAAACCCTTTGTACAATGGAATAAAACAAAAGATAACTTGTTCTAAGATAACAGAGGGTTTAACGTCTGGTCAGTATATCGTTACTCTGAAATGCTGATTGAAAAACTAAAACAGAATTACTTATTCTTTAACTTAAGAAAATAGGTTCTTTCAACAGTAACATTTTTTGCTTGGATTATGTCAGCAATCTCCTTCGTAATAGTCTTCCTGTAATGCTCTGAAAACAGGAGATCTTCTTCTTGTCTTCATTTCCTGGAAGCAGCTCTTTGAAGGTGTCCAGAAATGCTCAGAAATTACAGCTGTTCTTGCAATAGTTAATCATGGCAAAAGCCTTTTCATAAATTCAAACTTGGTGAATCTCTTCTGGACATTCTCATAGTCGGCGATGACTCAATTCATTGTGGTCACTTAAAAAAAGAACAAAAACAAAAAACAATGTCATCATATTCCAGCATTTATTTAAATACCATTTCAAAAATGTCCCTTGCTGCACACTGTCAGAATGGTAGACTGGCAGACAAATGCCTAGTTAACATGACTGAAATAAGTGTAATACAATTATTTCTTAATACAAGTGGAATAATAACTGATCAAATATTTGTCTGGCAAATATCAGACAATTGTCTGATATTAATTAATATCAGACAGACTGCCACTGTTATTCGAATGCATCATTTAACATATAGTTTTAGGCACATGAATGCATCTTTTTACTTAATGAGCATTCTAAATGATTTCTAACCAGATACTCTAACTCAGGGTTGTTTGCAAGAAGCTTATTAATTAATAAATAGATTTAACATCAGTTTTAGTTGTCTAAAACGTAACTTAACTCAGCTGGTGAATGTTGGTTCCTGCTCCCCATTCCCCACTTACCTGACTGTCCCACCCCACTTCACATGGTGAAAATGTTAACACAAAAACGACTTACCTAATTTTCTTGGGGAATATTTCATCTGCTTCTTTCTCTTTGGTCAAATAGGAACTTCTTTCTCTGGTGGCTGGTCCTTATTATCATCCTCCACACTCCTAGCATGTCTTCATTAGCCAACTTTGTCCTCTCCACCATGTGTCCTTAGGCTAGCCTGGGTCTTCATGTGGCTAAACTTGCCAAAGCAAAGAACACAAGCACTGTGTCACATCAGCCAAGTCGCTAAATAATGCACATGAAGGGTAACTTTGACTAATATATTCGCTTTTAATTTGCTAGATTAAAATTGGAGGGGGAAAAACAATTTGCCTGTCTTTAAAATATATTTAATATTAAGGGCTAACGTTACAGTAATTGTGTTTAATAACTTTAGCTAACATTAACTTACAGCAAGGTAGGATTGGCTTGAATTGCTTATAGCTAACATTACAGAGAAAGAGAACATAGTCAATGTTATTTTCTCAAAGAAAATGTAAAGTTAATAAGACACATACCTCATATGTATTAGGTATCAAACTTCGGCTTCTTTTTAAACAGGAGGTCTGGCCGTTATAACCATAGACATCAATACGTAGACGCCTCATGGAGCGCTGAGTCGTACGTAAAAGCGCCCGCCATCTTCTATGTGGCAGCAGAGCGATCGGAGCTCCTTAAGTCCTGTGCTGTGTGGACTTGTTTCAACCGTTTTACGAAACAAACTGGATTCATTAGGATTACCTTCCCCAGGTAAGGATGAAATATCAGAATTACTTGACTTTGCAGCCAGAAATTCGCTTTTAAACAACCGAAAAATATTTCCTCTGTAGCTAAATTGGCCCGAAATAACCGCTGATTGTTAGCTTAGCAACTAACGTTTTCATACTGTTAATTAAAAACCAGAGGATTTAGTGAGGAAAGATCAGTCAGGATCAGAGCTGGAGCTGCTGTTCTCCTGTTTCCAGCTCAGTTTCATCATGTCGGTATTTAGCTACAAAGATGCTACGAGTCAGAGCCCAACATGCTGAAAATTTATTTTTCTGAATGTGAAAGAAACATATACTAAACATATCGTATGTATTTTCTATTTACACTTTTGGATAATTTCTCTTTTATCCTTGGCTTTAGTCTGTGAACCAGGACGTCTCAGAAGTCATTGAGTTCTCCCAGTGTGACCAGCAGACTGAAGCCCTGCCTGTGACCAGTGTTCCCAGTATAATAAATAAATGTTTTATTCTTTCACTTTTTATGTATTTTTAAATATCTCAATCTGAAGTTTTAGTGTATTAATGTAGCTTATATAATGAAATAAAAAATAATTTACTCTGTTGGAATTATTTTTCACTCTTTGCTGTCAATAGCAGAGTTGACATACTGTAAATTCTCTGGATAAAAGTAAGAAAAATGTGTAGCTTAATGTTTGACAATAACATATTAAAAAAATACAGGAAAATTATTTGTGTCTTGTCTTGAAATGTTAAATGTACACTAAATTATGGAATTATGTAAATATATTCTTTAATAAAACACTCTAAATATGTGTCTGTTCATCAATGTCATAAAAATTATCAGAATCGTTTCTATCAAATAAAAACATTGTGCTCTTTAAAGTTAGAAACGCTCTCTTTAGTAATTTCTTTGATTGCCAAATATATTAATGTGCGTGAGAAAATGTGTCAATGGCAGGTATTAACTTAAAATACTTTGCAGAACGTTATCAAGTTCAGTCCATTCACTTGTATTACCTTACTGGCACATATTCCACATTCAATAAATATGCACACACACACAAACAATTCTTCAGCAGAAAAGAAAAGAGGAGAAAATTAACCTTACTGTTCAAGACTATATATATATAAAAATTCCCCTCTCACCCTCCGTGGGTGGTCTCTTTCATCCTCTGAGCTCGGGTCCTCTACCAGAGGCCTGGGAGCTTGAGGGTTCTGCGCAGTATCTTGGCTGTGCCTAGAACTGCACATTTCTGGACTGAGATGTCTGATGTTGTTCCTGGGATCTGTTTGAGCCACTGCTCCAGTTTGGGGGTGACTGCCCCGAGGGCCCCGATGACCACAGGCACCACTGTGGTCTTCACCTTCCAGGCCTTCTCCAGTTCCTCTCTGAGGCCCTGGTATTTCTCCAGTTTCTCATGCTCCTTTTTCCTGATGTTGTGGTCACTTGGTATTGCTACATCCACCACAACGGCTTTCCTCTGTTCTTTATCCACCACCACAATGTCCGGTTGGTTCGCCATTACCATCTTGTCTGTCTGGATCTGGAAGTCCCACAGGATCTTAGCTCGGTCATTCTCCACCACCTTTGGGGGTGTCCCCCATTTTGACCTCGGGGCTTCCAGTCCATATTCTGCACAGATGTTCCTGTACACTATGCCCGCCACTTGGTTATGTCGTTCCATGTACGCTTTCCCTGCCAGCATCTTGCATCCTGCTGTTATGTGCTGGACTGTCTCAGAGGCCTCCTTGCACAACCTACACCTTGGGTCTTGTCTGGTGTGGTAGATCTGAGCTTCTATTGCTCTGGTGTTTAGGGCCTGTTCCTGTGCAGCCAGGATGAGGGCCTCTGTGCTGTCCTTGAGTCCAGCTTTCTCCAGCCATTGGTAGGATTTCCTGATATCAGCCACTTCAGTTATTTGTCGGTGGTACATCCCATGTAGGGGCTTGTCCTCCCATGATGGTTCCTCCAGCACCTTGTCCTCTGTTCCCCATTGCCTGAGACATTCGCTGAGCACGTCGTCCGTTGAGGCTTTGTCCTTGATGTATTTATGGATCTTGGATGTTTCATCCTGGACAGTGGCTCTCACACTCACTAGTCCTCTGCCTCCTTCCTTACGGCTCGTGTACAGTCTCAGGGTGCTGGATTTGGGGTGGAACCCTCCATGCATGGTTAGTAGCTTCCGAGTCTTAACATCCGTGGCCTTCATCTCTTATATATTATATATTATTCATATATATATATATATATATATATAAAAAAAAATTCCCCTCTCACCCTCCGTGGGTGGTCTCTTTCATCCTCTGAGCTCGGGTCCTCTACCAGAGGCCTGGGAGCTTGAGGGTTCTGCGCAGTATCTTGGCTGTGCCTAGAACTGCACATTTCTGGACTGAGATGTCTGATGTTGTTCCTGGGATCTGTTTGAGCCACTGCTCCAGTTTGGGGGTGACTGCCCCGAGGGCCCCGATGACCACAGGCACCACTGTGGTCTTCACCTTCCAGGCCTTCTCCAGTTCCTCTCTGAGGCCCTGGTATTTCTCCAGTTTCTCATGCTCCTTTTTCCTGATGTTGTGGTCACTTGGTATTGCTACATCCACCACAACGGCTTTCCTCTGTTCTTTATCCACCACCACAATGTCCGGTTGGTTCGCCATTACCATCTTGTCTGTCTGGATCTGGAAGTCCCACAGGATCTTAGCTCGGTCATTCTCCACCACCTTTGGGGGTGTCCCCCATTTTGACCTCGGGGCTTCCAGTCCATATTCTGCACAGATGTTCCTGTACACTATGCCCGCCACTTGGTTATGTCGTTCCATGTACGCTTTCCCTGCCAGCATCTTGCATCCTGCTGTTATGTGCTGGACTGTCTCAGAGGCCTCCTTGCACAACCTACACCTTGGGTCTTGTCTGGTGTGGTAGATCTGAGCTTCTATTGCTCTGGTGTTTAGGGCCTGTTCCTGTGCAGCCAGGATGAGGGCCTCTGTGCTGTCCTTGAGTCCAGCTTTCTCCAGCCATTGGTAGGATTTCCTGATATCAGCCACTTCAGTTATTTGTCGGTGGTACATCCCATGTAGGGGCTTGTCCTCCCATGATGGTTCCTCCAGCACCTTGTCCTCTGTTCCCCATTGCCTGAGACATTCGCTGAGCACGTCGTCCGTTGAGGCTTTGTCCTTGATGTATTTATGGATCTTGGATGTTTCATCCTGGACAGTGGCTCTCACACTCACTAGTCCTCTGCCTCCTTCCTTACGGCTCGTGTACAGTCTCAGGGTGCTGGATTTGGGGTGGAACCCTCCATGCATGGTTAGTAGCTTCCGAGTCTTAACATCCGTGGCCTTCATCTCTTATATATTATATATTATTCATATATATATATATATATATATAAAAAAATTCCCCTCTCACCCTCCGTGGGTGGTCTCTTTCATCCTCTGAGCTCGGGTCCTCTACCAGAGGCCTGGGAGCTTGAGGGTTCTGCGCAGTATCTTGGCTGTGCCTAGAACTGCACATTTCTGGACTGAGATGTCTGATGTTGTTCCTGGGATCTGTTTGAGCCACTGCTCCAGTTTGGGGGTGACTGCCCCGAGGGCCCCGATGACCACAGGCACCACTGTGGTCTTCACCTTCCAGGCCTTCTCCAGTTCCTCTCTGAGGCCCTGGTATTTCTCCAGTTTCTCATGCTCCTTTTTCCTGATGTTGTGGTCACTTGGTATTGCTACATCCACCACAACGGCTTTCCTCTGTTCTTTATCCACCACCACAATGTCCGGTTGGTTCACCATTACCATCTTGTCTGTCTGGATCTGGAAGTCCCACAGGATCTTAGCTCGGTCATTCTCCACCACCTTTGGGGGTGTCCCCCATTTTGACCTCGGGGCTTCCAGTCCATATTCTGCACAGATGTTCCTGTACACTATGCCCGCCACTTGGTTATGTCGTTCCATGTACGCTTTCCCTGCCAGCATCTTGCACCCTGCTGTTATGTGCTGGACTGTCTCAGAGGCCTCCTTGCACAACCTACACCTTGGGTCTATATATATATATATATATATATATATATATATATGAATATATATATATATGAATAATATATAATTTCTTATATATTATTCATATATTTGTTATTTGAATAATAAAATATTTTTTATTTGTTAACTAATAAATAAATTATATATATATTTTATATATACATATATTTTATTTAATATATTGACGTCTGTGTGTACATATGTTCATAAATGTTGATTACTGTATATATAAAAACGATTTATCAAAATCAATTGTATTATAGGTTCACATTTATTTTCTTTATTCAGAAATTACAATTAAAATATAATGAAAAGTCATAAATGTTGTCTTTGGTGATTGTTTAATTTATAGCACGATTTCTGGCAGCGCCCCTGCATGTGCTTCACTTTTTGAAGGAAATTACTAACTTTTTTCTTTCACTCAGAATGGTTGAGTATCGAGGTGAGGCCAACAGATTTTGAACAAATGGAAATGATTTACAAGTGTAACAGCATCTTGTTACACTTGTAAGTAAATAAACTTACAAGTGTATGAGAAACTTCATATGAAATTTATTTGGGTTTATTTAAGATGTAACGGACATAAAAATGAAAAAGAAAGGGAGAACAGTGCAGAAAAGGTTTAAAGGTGAAAACGAGTCAGGCTAGAAGTCTTTTTCTAAACCTGCAGAAAGAAAAAAACCGAAGCAGAGAAACAACAATCAGCATGCACATTTATAACAATGGCAATTCTGGCACCACTGAAAAGTTCACAGGACAGGCTTAGTGGCAACTGCAGCTAAACTAAGAGTTTATCTGACAAACACCTGAATCTAAACACCACTGTGTGTGTGTTTAATAAATGAACTTTTTTTCAAAATCTTCAAATTTCCTAGGAGTTACATTTCTCATAGCCCTGGGATATGTTTGCATGCTGACCAGTTATTAAGCTTTAAGCTCATTCAGTGAAGTTGTCCGTATTTTCTTCCAGGTACGACGTTTCAATTCTCACCTCGGCTTGTAACGACAGCTCCCTGCTCCGCCATCCCGACCGCCGCTCCCACCCCTCCATGTACGCCATGGTTCAGAAACCCCACCACCTCTCTCAGCCCACAGCCTGCAAAGGCGACATGGCAGCCATGATCGATATGAAGAAAGACGAGGCCGACCACGACCGAGACGGAGTCCCGTACGACACTCTACACATCTATGGCTACGAGGGACCAGAGTCTCTGGCAGCAAGCCTCAGCTCTCTGGACAGTTCTTCCTCAGGATCAAACTTGGATTACGACTTCCTCAATGATTGGGGGCCGAGGTTCAAGGCACTGGCTGAGCTGTACGGCGTGGACGGTACTGACTACTACCATCAGTACTGAGAGCAAACGTGAGAACCCCCCACCCACCGAATGCCTCACAAGTTCACATCTTGTGCGTCGGTGGTTGAAAACAGCCATAGAAATAGGACGGACAGAAAACAGGAACATCTACTTACAGTAGGCAGACAGCCGAGCGTCTCCAAGACACTTCGCCAAACACAATTTTGTTTTTTACTCTATCACGTGTGATTCAGCAATCCATTTATGTTTGTGTTTCTTATCTATTCACTCATAATCACTAAGCAACCTTCTGGATCAAAATCCAGGAGGTTCCAACACAATGAATGAAGGTGACATCAACAAATATACCAATTTTCATCTGGTTTTCATTTGTGATCGAACATCGGAGCACCCTATGGATGCAATACAAGATTCAGCAACTGGTCAAAGAACTTGCAGAAGAGGATTTAACCTTTCTATTCCACTTGAAAACAGATACTAACAGATGAAAGGCTGCAGAATTTAGCCAATCAGAATTAGCAAAACCAAAGCACTGTCATTTTAAAACAACTCCAATATTTGCTTATGCTAACGCTATTTTAATGAACCTTTAAATAATAGCACATTAGCATTGGGCCATTATGCGTTAAAAAAAGATCTTCCTCAGTGAAATTTACTTTGAAAATGGAACATATAGCGTTACTGTCTGGAGTAAATATGTGGTAAAAGTGAATCTGATAGGTATTTTTCCTCGAACCTTCATTAAAAGAACCACAGACAACGTATATGAATTTCATGACCAAGCTTTTGCAAAAGGAGAAGTCTCAGCAAACTGCTCCTCCAAGCCGTTCACTGAGCGTTCTAAAGACCCTTGGTTACAGCTTGTCTTTTATTATCAAGCAAAAATAGGGAGGTTAGGTAAGGAAGACAGCAGAGACAAAAAATACTACTGCACACAGACAGTTTCTAAAATAGGGAGTATTCCGGTTGATAAGGAGGCACCTGTGGAAAGTAATTTAAGGTCTGGGAAACACACAGATAACTGTTTCACAGGAAGACGAACAGGCAGATGTGACCTCCAGGTCAGTTTATACACACATAAGGAAGAGAACACTTTAAACTGAAAATCACAATAATACTGAATGTTGATTAACTATTGATTAACATTAGTCTGAATATGAACTAAAGAAATAACAAAATGATAATACCAAAAAATCTCTAACAGAATCTGTGCAAATAATGATGTTACAGCAATGGATATGATTTACTGATTGACTGGGTTTTGTTCAGGGAACTAGCCTGCAGGCTGCTGCTTGTTGGTTTTAGTGTGACAAGTGTCAGTTTAAAACAATGTGACCTTTCTAAGAGACGTGGGTTTTTATTTTATGCTCTAAAAATCTGGAAAGAAACTTGCCAAAATAAGACTATCTTTGGTTTCTCACTCAAGGGCAGAGAGGCCATAGGGATGGTGTGATATAAAACTGTTGGTGTTTTAAAACTTTAATTTTTGTAATTGTTTGTACACCTTGTAAACCTAATCAGAATTGATCTGGGATTCTTTGTGTATGCTTTAACTCCAATATGAAGCAACATTTTTGGTTATGCACAAAGTGTTGCTGATAAATCCCTTTTTCTTCACCTATTCAAACTTTTGAAGAAGTTTTCTAAATGTGAACACATTCATAAACTCTTGGACTTTATATGACTCTCTATGATTTTATATGAAGGATGGAACCGTATAGGCTTCCCAAAATTTCCAACATGGACTCTTATCCAAGAGAGGAAGTCTTATATTGGTTTCAGTCCTACTTGGAATATAACACACTCCAAGTGAAAGCAACACTTTTCTGAACTTTGTTATTTTCAAATAGGATTGCTTGGGGATTTTAATGTGCAAAAAAAAAATAAAATAAAATCACAGGAATTTGAGCTGTGAGGGTTTGGAGGTGTTTGATCACAGCGAGGTGCTGGCTGGCTTTTCCTTATCTGAGACATTATTAACATCCTTCTTTGGGAAATGTTTGGCTCTGAGCTCCCACTGCGATGTCTAGTGGGTTTTCACAGTGATATTTAATGTCTTCATGGAAAAAAGTCATTTTTCTTCTTTTTTGCTCACCATCGGGTGTCTGAGGAGCAGTCATGTTTAACAATTTAACATGAGTTAAATTTAGCCCATGTTTTGATTTTTATGGACTAAGACCTGAACAGAAACCCAGTTTAGAAGGTGGTGTGTGCCTTCATGGGCCAGACTACCTCTGTGCTGAAAGAGAACAAAACTAGACAATAGAAAGACAAAAAGGAAATGGCTCTACTGCTGCTCTGACAGAATAACAGCTTGTTCCTGGCTTTTATTTGACAGAACTCATCACAGTTATTGTTGTGATGAAAGCTGAGTCCTCAGAGGCAGAGTCAAACAAACCGAACTGACTCCGATCAGGAAGCACAGAGCAGCAGTAGCAGCTTGTTGGGCTGCAGTGATGTGCTTTGATAACTTTAACCTCTCAGCCTTTTTGGCTTCTGTCTGCTCATCGAACCTCCAACCTAATATCAAAGTTTTCTTTGGCTGATTATTGATCTGTGGCTCAGATTTCTTTTTAAGAAAGCATTAAAAATATTAAGGACTTCCTGAAATGAGTCAGTAGTTCATGATGGTGTCGTCTCACCATGTGTGAGAGAACAGTCACTGCAAAACAGAATTTTAATGTTATTTTTACAAATGCACCATATGTATCAGCATCTGTATCGGACAATATTTGTCAATTTTTAGCATATCAGTATAGGTCTGATGAATACACATTTTCATATCGGTTCATCCTTAAAAACTTTTTAATCAAATTATTACAAATTCCCAATTTGAGCCATAGACAACAACCTGCTAAGTCACCACGGTTAAGCTAACTGTTTTTGCTAGATTAGCAAAAACAGCTGTCTACATTTGTATTCCCCTGACAATCTGCCAACTTTTCCTTAAAGGTTTGACAGAAGCTGCCATTATTTCCAAATACTCCATGATTCCTGACCAGCTTTGCTGTAAAAACCTGAGCAGCTTTGATGTACTCTGTTTAGCCTTCCTGTTATCTCCTGAAATGGTCTGTCTCTTTGACTGTAAACATGTCATGATAGTGGCTACATGTATTCAACATGCTGAATACACAGTTTCTGCTTAATTAGATTCTTACAACTCCGTTGTGCTTTAATTTGACTTCAAATACTTTGATACTGCAAGCTAGCTTCTAGCTGTCTTCATTCAGTAATAACATCCACACCAAAGAGTTTTGACCTGTGACTTGGCAGGTCGTTCGTCCTATTTTTGACTTTCTGCTTGGTGAGTTACTGATCAGAGCCAAACAAGCTAAAATTTGTCCAATTCTGGTCTCAAGTCAATTTCTTGTTGCAACTTTTGTTGACTTTTAGTGCAGCTATGGAAAATAATGAAGACTTTGTAGGGTACAAAATGCAGTTTTAAGAATCTTGAAGGCTTTGCTGCCTTTGTCATTTGTCCAAGTTTAGTGTTCATATTTTTTATTAGTTATCTTTTTATTTTCACAATAAATATAAAAGTGGAAGCTATCGATAGCTATCGACGCATAGCTATCGATGCTTGGGTGACTGAAAATCAATAGATAAATGAAACTGTGAGGATTTTTACATAAACCAGCCAGAGAGACGCTGAATGGAATCCAAAAATAATCTTAATTTATTACAAAAAAGTTAAAAAAATAATTAAACAATGAAGAACTGGGCCCAAAACTGAGGTCAACATAGCAAACTACAACTCAGGTAGTAACACAAAGAACTCAAGCACAAAACTGACCTAACAAATAAGAAATGAGGAGAACTTAAATAGTGGATGATCAGACCACGGCTGACACATGAGGGGTAATTAAACATACAAGAACTTAAACAAATACTAGTCAATACAATACCACATCTTTAAATTAAATAAACATTAGAATGAAACTACCAAATAGAAGAAACATTAAAGAAATGGTCAAATTAAACTAAAGAAAACCAAATTTCCTCGTCCCCTGACAAACAAATGGAATGATCTGCTTAGGAGGTTTGCCAGCCATATAAGGATGTCAATTAGCTGGAGCTCTTCTGCGACCCTCCAGAAGCAGCTCCAAAGGAAACTGGTAACTCAAAACAAAGAAATCAATTTGTTGCGTTTAACAAAAATATAAAGAACTGACAAATAAAGTTAACTAAATGTGTGCACTGCAAATAGTTAACTAAGAGTCAGGCTAATGAAAATATTTTTTAAAAATAAAAATCTAAACTATTCATTAATTCAGGTGTGTGTGACAGTAGGGTCAGCTGTCACAGAGACCAAAGCAGCTCTTTGCTCTTTCTCAGAACAGTTTATATGGAGAATGAAAACTAAACATAAGGTCACATTTTTATTTTTGTATTTAGTTTCACGCTGACATACAAATCAAAGTTACAGATCAAAGTCTCGACTAATCCAATCCTGTTTGAACCTCACAGGTGACATTTAAAGTACATATTTCGGTAACACTATTTGAAGGGGGTTGAATAAGACTGTCATGACACTGTCATAAACATGACATAGCACCTGTCATGAACATCAATAAGTCTTCATGAATAGTTATGACTGTTGTCATAAAAGCGTCATTCGGTAAATAATGACACTTTTAATACAAAGTTGACATTATTCAAAATGTCTTCGTTATGACAACTTGTCATTAACCTCGCCAAAAATGTCTTTGTTATGACAACTTTTCATTAACCTCGCCAAAAATGTCTTTGTTATGACAACTTGTCATTAACCTCGCCAAAAATGTCTTCGTTATGACAACTTGTCATTAATCAAGAAATCATGATCTAACATAAATTTGTCATAATAGTAGTCATAATGATTTAATTATTACACTAACAAAAGCTTTAACAAAACAATTATTAATATTTCCACTCCCTGAAATATAGCAAAACAAGTAGGACAAGCAATAAAGATTTCACTAAGCTTTATTACACGGTCAAATGATTTAATAACAGACTCATTAACAATTTCTTTTACATCAACTAAAGTGGAACAAGTAGCACCAGTTATGAATATGTCATTAAGTGTTATTACAGTGTCATTAATATTAACTTTTACCTCAAGTAAAGTGAAACAAGTTACAACTGTTATGACAAAGTCATTAAGTGTCATTACAGTGTCATTAATATTAACTTTTACCTCAAGTAAATTGAAACTAGTAGCAACAATTATAAAGATGTAATTTAGTATTACAGTGTCAAATGCAATGCGAACAGAGTTATTGATATTAAGTCTTACCTCAAATGAAGTGAAACACACTGGACTACTTATAACTACCATCAACATGTAGAACAAACCCTTTGTACATTGGAATAAAACAAAAGATAACTTGTTCTAAGATAACAGAGGGTTTAATGTCTGGTCAGTATATTGTTACTCTGAACTGCTGATTGAAAAACTAAAACAGAATTACTTATTCTTTAACTTAAGAAAATAGGTTCTTTTAACAGTAACATTTTTTGCTTGGATTATGTCAGCCATCTCCTTCGTAATAGTCTTCCTGTAATGCTCTGAAAACAGGAGATCTTCTTCTTGTCTTCATTTCCTGGAAGCAGCTCTTTGAAGGTGTCCAGAAATGCTCAGAAATTACAGCTGTTCTTGCAATAGTTAATCATGGCGAA
Source organism: Poecilia mexicana (assembly GCF_051168715.1). Classification (NCBI taxonomy): domain Eukaryota; kingdom Metazoa; phylum Chordata; class Actinopteri; order Cyprinodontiformes; family Poeciliidae; genus Poecilia; species Poecilia mexicana. Next base: position 5,022,062 of record NW_028263384.1, read on the forward strand.
AGCCTTTTCATGAATTCAAACTTGGTGAATCTCTTCTGGACATTCTCATAGTCGGTGATGACTCAATTCATTGTGGTCACTTAAAAAAAGAACAAAAACAAAAAACAATGTCATCATATTCCAGCATTTATTTAAATACCATTTCAAAAATGTCCCTTGCTGCACACTGTCAGAATGGTAGACTGGCAGACAAATGCCTAGTTAACATGACTGGTTGTTATAAAGTGCAATACAATTATTTCTTAATACAAGTGGAATTATAACTGGAGCTGAACAAAATTATTCTGATCAAATATTTGTCTGGCAGAAGTTCAGACAGACTGTCACTGTTATTCAAATGCATCATTTAACATATAGTTTTAGGCACATGAATGCATCTTTTTACTTAATGAGCATTCTAAATTATTTCTAAGCCGATACTCTAACTTAGGGTTGTTTGCAAGAAGCTTATTAATAAATAAATAGATTTAACATCAGTTTTAGTTGTCTAAAACGTAACTTATGTTGATTCCTGCCCCCCATGCCCCACTTACCTGGCAGTCCCACCCCACTTCACATGGTGAAAATATTAACACAAAAACGACTTACCTAATTTTCTTGGGGAATATTTCATCTGCTTCTTTCTCTTTGGTCAAATAGGAACTTCTTTCTCTGGTGGCTGGTCCTTATTATCATCCTCCACACTCGTAGCATGTCTTCATTAGCCAACTTTGTCCTCCCCACCATGTGTCCTTAGGCTAGCCTGGGTCTTCATGTGGCTAAACTTGCCAAAGCAAAGAACACAAGCACTGTGTCACATCAGCCAAGTCGCTAAATAATGCACATGAAGGGTAACTTTGACTAATATATTAGCTATTAATTTGCTAGATTAAAATTGGAGGGGAAAAAACAATTTGCCTGTCTTTAAAATATATTTAATATTAAGGGCTAACGTTACAGTAATTGTGTTTAATAACTTTAGCTAACATTAACTTACAGCGAGGTAGAATTGGCTTGAAAAAAGAAGAAAGAGAACATAGTCAATGATATTTTCTCTAAGAAAATGTAAAGTTAATAAGACACATACCTCATATGTATTAGGTATCAAACGTCGGCTTCTTTTTAAACAGGAGGTCTGGCCGTTATAACTTGTGTTAGGTTTGCGCCACAGTATGGAAGATTTCTTCTTCACCAACACACTGCACGCCTGTTTGTGCACTGCTGCCTCCCACTGGTGGAGATTGTGTATTGCACTACTTAGCCCTTGTGTTTAGAAATGGGGTCCACCAACCGACCCCACACTCGTAAAACTTTTATCATTTGCCACAGTTCTCTACGTTTGCCTCAGTCCTCGCACGCATAAGGGTTAAAACAGCCTTAAATAATGTTTCAAATGCTAAGTTCATAAGCGGTTTGTAGACATCTTGCTGTAAAACTTTAGGATCGATTAAATTAAGAAAATTAAGACTAAACAACATGGCAGAGCTTTATAACATTACTACATAAAGCTAATTTTTAAAGTTTAATCGGTAATGCTTTTATAACAAATTTATGTCAGCTCATGATTTCTTGGTTAATGACAAGTTGTCATAACGAAGACATTTTTGGCGAGGTTAATGACAAGTTGTCATAATGAAGACATTTCGAATAATGTCAACTTTGTATTAAAAGTTTCATTATTTACCGAATGACGCTTTATGACAACAGTCATAACTATTCATGAAGACTTATTGATGTTCATGACAGGTGTTATGTCATGTTTATGAAAGTGTCATGACAGTCTTATTCAACCCCCTTCAAATAAAGTGTTACCCATATTTCCATCTGAATAACTGGTAGCAGCAAATCATTCAAAATGTGTCTCTCTCTTTTCTTTGGGACATTTTGAATAAACTACCTCTGCTGGGTTTCTGGCTCCTGGGGAGTAATCAGGAGTAACTGCTTCCCCACAGACTTCCTGACCTTTAACCCTGGCCTGTGGAGCAACTGGCTGAGAGCCCGGCTACCACTCATTATCTAAATAATAACAGGCTGGTCATAAAGGATGGCTTCTGCCATTAAAAACTCATTCATAGCCAGCAATAAAGCACAAAAGTCACCAACTGTGTGCAGTGATGACATCATGCCGTTGTTCTGAAAATCCACTAATGGCTCCTTTGTTTAGAAATGCTTTAGTTTATTTGCTCTGCTGCTTATTCTGTTTTTCTTGGCCTGCAGTGCTTCTTTAAAAGCCAGACCTGCTGGGAATGTCACAGGATAAACGTGGGAACAATAGCTAGAAGCCGACTCTTTGATTACTTCACTTTTATATTTATATACAATGAGAGCAACCTTACCATATCTTCCCCTCAGCCCCCTTCTTTGTCCTTTAATCAGCTAAAACACTGGACCCGGCTTCCTGTCCATTTGGGGGCTGGCCCCGCCCCTTCCTGTCTGCATTCTCTCCTATTGTGTTGGCTTCCTGTTAAGAGGAGGTGGGAAGTGTCTTGGAGGGGGAAGAGGGAGCGATTTGAGTAGAAACACGGGATGAGGGGAAGAGTTGGGGTTAGGGCAGGATAAGGAGGGACAAGTGGAGAGGAGAAACACTACAGAACAAAATGTCTGATGAAATACTGGGGCATAACGCAGAAAACATGAGAAAAACCTTATTTATGAAGCAATACATTTCTTTTCAGAAATCTAAATTTCAGATGAATTTTAAAAATAATGTGAGAAATTATCATGAAATATGCATGAAAATTTAAACAGTTTTAGGCCATAAAAACAAAAGGACCAAAGTTGGGATGGAAACAAAACACTGACTGGACTGGAGCTTTATTTATTTATTTATTTTAAGGTTTTATTGGCTCTAGCCTTTATTTGATAGTGAATTGACAGGAAGGTAGGAAATGAGAGAAGGGGGAGACATACAGGGGGAGACCAGGCCAGGAGATTTGAACCTGCGACAGCTGCGTTGAGGAGTAAGGCCTCCTTATCTGGGCTGTGCTCAACCCCTGCGTCACCATAGCACCCCTGGGCTGGCAATTTAAAATCCCTACAATTGTCGGTGTTATTTTGACATATTTTAGAACTCACTACGCCCTTTAATCTGTCATGTATTGTCATCATTTATGTATTTACACTTGTTTTTGAAAACAATGTGTGTCTAAAAAAATAGAAAAGGATCTGCCAGACACCACACAAGTTCAGTATGTTTTTTTTCATCAAGAAATATTTGCTGCACCGTTTTATTGCAGACAATGTAAAGACGTTTTTCAAAGATGAAGATGAGATATTGTATGCAAATTTTGTATTATAAATGTGATTTGTGTGTTAGTGTATGCACTTGGTTCGAGTGGTTGTTGTTTCACAAACCGCAGAGATTTTTAAATGAGCTCACAACTTGAGAAAGGTTTTTATTTTCTGTAAAAATCTTAAGGGAAATGATGGGATTTTTAAATGTCATGGCAAAAGCAGTTAACATCTCATTAATGTTAGTATAAAAGCAAATTAGTTGGTCTTGGAGGAAGCTAACGGCTAATCCAAGAAGACTAAAGGAGACTACAGTGTGAAAAGTGTCCTAATGCAAACATTATTTTAAAACCTTTAAGCCATTGACATGAGCATTCGCAGAATATTAAAGAAGCCACAAACATGAAAACGTGGAGGTTAACATTTTGTGAAAATGGTGACTGAAAACCGCTTTTGTTTCTAGTTCTACTTGATCTCAGCTTCAGCTGGTGATTAACTTTTCTCTCATATCTTGACTTTCTAGTGAGTTCATTGGTCATTTTTTAGAGACTTTTTTTAAATGGTTTTTTGAAACATTTCAAGTCAAAGTGAGAACTTAAATGGAGAAGCATTGTAAAAATCTATGGAGTTCACTTGAGCTGCTGTAATTATTATTTTTGCTTTTAACATTACATAGACAGCTACTGCAACTGGAAATACCATTTTCATTCTCAGTTTGTGTTTCACATAGGAAGATCATCAGTGGCGCACAACCTCCAACCTCTATTTGTCGTAATAATCAGCGACTTCTGTGTAAATAGTTACCAAATCTGAAACATGATTTGAAGGTTGATAAAATAGCTTTTACATAAACTGCCTTAAGATTTTTGAGAATCTTAGTTGTTTAAACTAATAGAAGACCACTTTTGTAGTGGTCTGCCTTTAGTTTGACCTTCTGTTTTAAGATGACTTTATAGTAAATGAAGATACTAAGAGTTATTCTCTCTATATAACCTTTCAACATAAGAGCTCTTCAAAAACTATCCATTAAAAATAGCTAAAACAGTTTTAGGATATTAATGGTGTTTCTTTTGTCTTTAAAAAACTCAGCTTGGATTCAGACAATGAAGACAAATGTCTCAGGGTGGGATCCAGGCAAATAAAGTTTTACATTCATAACAAAACAAGTAACATCTCTGGAATTAATGACACTGGTCTAAAGTGAACTTATTTGAATTTTTTGCACATTCCTCAAGGGATTTTACTTTTAGAAAATCTATGTAGAGAAAAATGTGCTTTTCTTTATTTGGCTTTTTTTTTTATTTCTGAAAAATAAATTCGACAGAAAATTGCATGATGTGAAGAATAGGTATCCAGCCATAATGATTGGTTTTAGTCTCCATTGCATTCATGTACATAGAGTGTCAATCTCATAAAAGCAACAATGATTTTTTTCTTTATATAAATATGGAGGTTTGTAGGGGAGGACCATGTGCCTTTATTCTTAAGAAAAAATTACATTTTTTATGGTTAGCACAATGTTTTCTATGTTATTTCTATGGTGTATAGCAGCTACTTTTTATTACCTGCCATTATTTGTAAGTGTAAAAACAAAATAAATGGCAAAAAAATCTTGTTTGTCATCTGTTGTTTTTTTTTCTGTTTCAGTTGAATATTTTTTAATCTGCAACAAAGTATTAGTTGCGAAACTTTTAAATAGCAGACCAACACAGTGTGTATAATGAAGGAAAACGATACATGGTTTTTATATTTTAGAAATACAAATAAGAGAGCATTGTGAGAGAAGGCTAGCCTGCTGGCTAAAAAGGCTAACCAGTCTACCACTTTCAAGAAGTCTTTTTTATGTAAAGTTTCAAATGTTATTTGGGAGGAAACTAAAGATGTAATTAACCTGCTAGACTCTTAGTCTAACAAGCTAATATTCCTCACAAAAACCATTTTTACTGACAAACCTCAACTAAATCCAGCAGGAGTTTATTACATATTTTGCTTCAGTATTCCACTTGTTACCAGCATGAGAGTGCTAGGGGTTACTTTTAAAAGGCTACATATAAAAAGCACTGGTGTTCTGACTATAGCACAGATAAACAGAACACCTGTAACACCAGCAGAGTGATAACACTGCAGAAATGCATGGCAGGTGTTGCACCCAAAAACCAACCACAATTCCAGCCACTGATTGTAAAAATGGCACTTACACTCAGACCAAGAACACAAGCAATTCAGGCAGCTGACATGTAGCGGGAGAAACAAAGACACACACACACACACGCACACACACACACACACACACACACACACACACACACACACACACCCCCACACACACACACACACACACACACACACACACACACACACACCTTAGCAGCGGCCTGTCTAACTATAAAGTCATCTGCTTCTGCCCATACCTGGTGAGCAGAATGGGGAGGGTGGAACACCATCCCACCACATTCTACCTCCCAGAGTTGCATCGTCGCCTCAACGATGACCTTTGGACACTTCAACACCAAGGATGAAAAATGGCAAACTGCACATTGGAGACTGGCTGTGTAGATCCTCTGGCTTGACCCATAGGTCAAGGAAGGTGATGGACATTTGAATGCTGTCCAGCTCTTGAGTGAACAGTGCAACGCAAGTGTGGATGAACTTCTGCAGAAGTTTGAACGGGGTGCACATTTCCTGAAGTCACCTGTGGAGGCAACCCTGGAGCTGCAGAGGTGGGTACTGAAGTATCAGGAATTAACCAGCACAAGTCATCCTCCAGAGAGTCAACCCCTTTGAAGGCAAAGTAGGCTTTAATTGCAGGGGTACAGGTGTGGGCTCCTGCCCAGCCCAAGCCTTCAGCATGTCACGAAGCACATTTTGAGTTCTCTGCAAGTCACCCATAGGAGCAACAGTATAAACTGGCCCTCCAGCTGTTGGAGCTCTCACGACCTGATGGATAACCGGGTTCCAGAGGTCCTGGATTTTATAACGACCTCTAGCACTATGATCGCACAGATAAACCAACTGTCTCTCCTGCAATGGAGCCTCCCATGTGCCCTGATACTCTTTTCTACATCCTCCAGCTGCCAGCAAGTGATCCTGAGCATGATGAAAAGCCATAGTTAGTCTGGTCTTATGCTCAGCAACCCAATCCTCCACCTCACCTGGTTCAGGGTCCCAATCACGACCCAACAAGAAGTCCACAGGCAGCTGTGGTTCACAGCCAAACATAAGGAAAAATGGAGACTCACCAGTACTCTGATGAGGGGTAGTGTAACAGAAAAGTACTTGTGGAAGACAGGAAGCCCAATCCCGCTTCCTAGACATTGGTAAGGTGCGCAGCAGGTTATGAAGAATTCTATTGAATCGCTCACACTGCCCGTTTCCAGCAGGATGGTAAGGGGTAGTGCGCAACATTTTAACCCCATAAGGGTCACAGAGCTGCTGAATTAATGCACTCTCAAAGCTCTGACCCTGGTCTGAATGAATGCAGCTTGGAATCCCAAATCTGAAAAACCATTCAGTCAGCAAAACCTGGGCGACAATAGCTGCTTTCTGGTCCCAAGTTGGAACAACAATGGTGTATTTACTACATACATTAATAATTACAAGAACATTTTCCAAACCATTTCATGAAGGCTCCAACATGGCAAAATCCACACCCGCTTTGGATGTTGTTAACCAATGGGATGGCCATTATTAGTGGTTATCAGCCCCACTGAATGGCTTCTCGCGGTCCCCTCCTGTGCCTCCTATTAGGCTCAGTAGGTTGTTATGTACCATTCGTATCGCTGATCAAAGCAGCTTATTGCTCATAGAACTTTAAAGCTTTTTTCAAAAAAACCTTTACTTACAATTTATTTACAACTAGTTTGAGTGGAATATCAAGAATTTACTATAAATAAATGCCAGATGTATCAGTCATAAGACTTGAATTCGGTATCTAAAAATACAACACATGTACTACATGTGAGGATTTGAGTTTTCTGTGTGTTTATTTCTAGGTTTTTGTTCTTGTGAATCTCTGTCTTGTCTTGTCCACCCCTTGATCATTCTCAGCTGTGTGTCATTGTGAAACACACAAGACCTGGATTAAAGTGGACGTGCCTCCTTTCCGAGTTCAGTAATGGGCACAGTGTAAACAGGGCAGTCACTCTCCTCTGCCTGGAATGTTCCCCAAGTAAACCACAGCCGTTTCTCCTTCATCCTGAAACCACGTTGTCCTCGTCACTGCTGCTGCGGTTGCACCTTTTCCAGCCCCTCCTTTTTTTTTTTTATTGTTGTTGTTTTTCGACAAATGCCAGGAGATTCATGATCCACCAAAGAAAACAAACAAGTTTCCCTGATTACCTCCTTGTGTATTTAAACCCACCTGTGTTCTTTGTCTGTTGTCGGATCCTCGTCGTGTATGCCGTATTCGTCTTTCGTACCATCTGTTTCCCTGTGCTGCCACTATTGGACTATGTTATTTTGGATTCTTCATTAAATCATCTTTTCATCTTCTACACCCTGGGTCAGTCTGTGTTCATCCTCACCTCATCATCCATAATCATGACACTACAAACTGATCACGCAGCAGAATATCAGCATTCAGCAACCCTTCAGGAGCATTCTGCTTCACTGGTTTCGTAAGTCCATCAAGGCCAAGGAAAACTGCAACACTGTTTCCTCCTCTTGCTGCTACCTAGAAAAGAATGTATGCTGAACAATATATGACTCAGCACAACCATACAACTCCCTCAAGATAGCCAAGATCTTAGCTGGGTCATTCCTTTCTGCACTGGTGCGGTACTTTATTTCCTCCCTTGCCTCCCCTCTAGATGATCAAAAAGGAAGAAAGCCTGGTCTGCCACTGACAAATGGCAGGCCGAATACATAATTGGGCCTCTTCAATTCACTCATTGATCGCAATGCCAGTTCTACTACTGAACATAGGACATCGTCAGTCCCTGGGCACAACCACCAACTGCTCAGCAACCGGAGCGCCAGCAGGCAAGACACCACCAGCCACAGCCAGGTAAGCAGCACCGCCCGGCAATACCCCAGCCGTCACATTCTGCTTAGCTTCTCCATCCGCTGGCCACTGTGCCACTTCCTCCATACCTGCTGCAAAGACTGCAAAAAAGAAAAACACACCAGTGAAAAAAGACCCTCAACCCACAGGTAGGTGTTACTTTGGATAGCTACTGCTGTCTTGTCTTACAACAACAAAAAACAAAACAAAAAACAGTTAAAACAGTTATGCACTTAAAAAGATTAACAAGTGAGAACCAGGTGTTAGCCGCACGACGCAACAACCTCCAACTGCAGCCAGTAACACCGCAGAAACGCACGGCAGGTTTAGCAACCCAAAACTAACCACAATCCCAGCCACTGATTCGGCATATACGATCTAATGGCATATACGATCTCAGATGAACAGATCAAGAACACAGGCCACTCAGACAGATGACATGTAGAGGGAGAAACAAAGACACACACACCTTAACAGCGGCCTGCCTAACTATAAAGGCATCTGCCCCACCCATCAGTCAGCGGTGCTTCTGGCCGCACCTGATGCGCTGATTGGGGAGGGTAGAACACCATCCAATCACACACTGTTATTAAAAGCCTTATTAAAAAAAAAGCACCAACTGTTTTAGCTAGCGCTAACTGGAACTGTATCTCCTTTGACTGAAGTGGAGTTTCATTTTTGATATTTTTGTATTATTTTTGCAAAGAAAAAATATTTTATTTTTATGAGTTCATATGCACAAAATAGATACTTGCACACCTGCCCATGCTTTTGCCTCCTCATGTTTATCAAAATGAAAATGCTAACATTACATTACCATTACAGTAAAATTATTTTAGCCAGAGAAACATATAAGCATTTTATTTTAAACATTAGCAAATGAAAATGTTAGAATATTTTGTTTCAAATTTTTATAGAAACACATTAAAATCACTGTTTCTTTTTAACCAAGGTTATCAAACCACTCTTGAAATTACTCCTGCCATTCCATGTCTAATATTAAGTAATCTTATGGACTGGTTTAGTTGAAATTTGTTAGTCAAAATCCAGAACTACATCCAAATTTTGTTTTGAAAGATGAAGCAAAAAGAATTACACATGTGCGAGATATTCGTTGTGATGAAAGTAGGATCTGGAATTGGTTTGTATAGCCCCAAAGCATTTGTGGATTACATGATTAGTGCCATATTTTAACCAGGTCAGTGGAAGGGTGTCCATGGATCTAAATGGTCACCCTTCCACTGGTTCTGATTAAAAGCGACTTCCATATATGGGTTGAGATCACTTTCTTTGTGTCAAACATTCTATCTGTAAGAAATCCCCCTGATCTCTTTCAACTTAATCAAATGGGATCAAATGTGACCTGGAGGAAATCCTGTGTTTTTCTCCAAGCATAAATGAACCACAGCTTAGTGCTGATCTCTTATCGTCTGGAGAGAGCTTGGGGGTTTCACGGTCAGTCCTCTTTACACGTGATTGTGTTTGTGAGAGATTTGACTGATTGTCCAAGAGGAAAAGGGGGCAAAAACCAACGGTGGGAAGCAGACAAACTTTGAGAAGGAAGAGACCAAAGAGACATTTTAGCAAAGACATGTGTGGAAACACACCATGCACAGAAATTAAGATGAAATTAAGTCAGTTTGAGCACAAACTGACTTTAAAATAGCACCAGATGCACGTTCAGTTTTAGTGAAAACTCTGCTGTAAGTTTCTAATTCTTCAATGTCAATCTGTTAATGTTTGAAAGTCTGGAAACCTAAATAAAGTTTTTCATTCGAGTCAGAAAATGATTCATGCAACCACTAAACCATTATCTGCACTTCTGAAAAAAGTATAGATAAGCAGTATCTAGATGTCTTCTACATGAAGAGGGTTTTGATAACATTTAGATAAGATTCTGTTTCAGGATTTGAAACATTTTGTTGTGGTGTTATACAAGAAAAATCTAAACTAAAGTGTTAGCTGATAGATGTGGTTCACTGCAAAGAAGTAGAGATTCATTTATGGTCATGCGATTCTATATGGTAGTATGACCATATAGAATCACCTCCTCTATATGGTCATGCGGGTGACCTCTATATGGTCTATATGGTCACCCGCATGACCATATAGAGGAGGTGATTCTATCAACTGGAAACCAGGAACAAAGAGGTCACACACTGAGGAAACTCAGATAGTTGAAGAACACACTGCAATCTGCATTACCAGATTCACCAACAGACAGAGTGTTCACAATCCAGTCAGGAAAAACTGTCCAGGTCAATAACAAGGTAGGCAGAGACGACATAACCGGTCCAAAATCCATGAGGCAATAATCATATTCAGGTACAAGAAGAGAGTTCAGACCTAGAATCAGAATTACTAACAGGACAGACAGGAAGCAGGCAAGAGCAATAAGACAGGTCAGAGTTAGAAATAAGACAATTATGATGCCAATTTCCCACAACCACATACTAGATTCATTCTGCTAGTTTGAAACTGCAGCTATTGTTCACTAAGGGGTACAGGAGTCTTATGATTACAAGAAACCGGTGAGATATTAGAGCTTGGTAACACAGTGACTTATCCTCTATGCATATTATACACACTGTGGTCATAAAGGCATGGTCAGCATTAATAATCAATTCGTATTAAAGGTGCCAATAAAATGTCCTCCCACCATGACACCCCCACCACAAGAACAGTTGATTCAAGGCTGAATAAAGCATGTTGCTCACACCAAATTCTGGCTCTACTATTTGAACGTTGCTATTAAATCAAGACCAACCAATCTGTGTGATTCAAGCCTTTAGTTTTGTGTCCTCAGTTGATGGGAAATTCAAAGATTATTTTCTGCATAAATTGATTGTGATGAGCTGATATTTGAACTACTGTTGCCTTTGACGTTGAAAGTTCAGACATCAACAAGGTGTCAAATTCAACCAGTTTTTGCTCACTGGATATTTGCTGTTACTCGTTTTTTGGGTCATTCACCATAAAACTAAAACATGATTTAACTCATTGTGTGAGCAGTTTTTGACCAGCCATCAACAACCAAAGTCTTCCCTACAAAACTTCACCAGGTTGACTTTTCCATGTTTGAGTTGAGCTGAGGCTGTGTGATTGGCTATTTAGCTTTCTGCATGTCTCTGTTTCCATCTTCTATTGTCTGCCTGGACAGCATTTCCACAAATTCTAAGTTTTTGATTATCGTGACCCTCAAGTGTCTTTTGCAGTGACACAGTTCAAAACAGCTATGTGAGGCAGAAAGATGCTTTTACTGTGCAAATTCACAGAGTCATCAATTATTCAGGCGAGGAGGACAGCTGGGAAACGGGACAGATGTCATCAAGAAGGAGGGAAAGATGATGAATCAGCAGAGGATTGCAGCGGGATGGGACAGTTAACTTTGTGACAGGCTCCATCACACTGTGGTTTCCCTAAATGTGACAACATGGAGAATATGAGAGGATAATTCTCTGAAGCTGAAGTCTAAAACTCAACGTGGGTTTCTGTTTGCACAAACAGAAAAAGTTGATATATGCACTTTTTTACATGATGGCAGCATGCAGTCCTCTCAGGATATAGCATGTATATGTAGCTTCAACTACATGAATAGATAAGGTTAGCAGGAAGCTGCCACTTCCTTTGCCCATGACAGCTGTGGCAAAAGCTGCTTTGTTAAATGGACCTCATACATTATTTTGCATGCAAGGATTCAGCATGCGCAAAGTGTTTTTAAAATTGTATAATTTTTAAGTTCTGCTAAATTACCCATTTCAAAATTATATCCAAACTATTACAAAAATCTGGCAAATGTCCCACAAATCCAGTCTGTGTTTGAAGCAACGTCAGCCTTTTAGCTTTGAATCACTGAACCCAGCAGATGTAGCTCAACCAAAATAAACCCAGAGGGCAAAACAGGCAGATGCTATCAAAGAGAGGAAAGGAATCTATTCATGCACTATCATTTTAATCTTTTGGTCATTCATTACAGAAGCTGGTTGAGCACCAAAGCAATGTTCGAACCCTGAAAAAACTGATTCCCAAAGTAATCTCAGGAGTTCAAATGAGTGCATGAAAATGTGTGGAAAATTAGCTACAAATCCTCCTGAATTTGCTGCTTAACGCAAAGCTGCAGCAATAGAAATGGAGCCAGTGATGCATCCAAAATGGTGTCAGTGTAAAGCTATTTATGGGAAACTATAAGGTAGTGTAGGCACAAGGGTCAGAAGGCGAACAGAAAAATCAGCATCAGCCACCGGTTTCAGTTTCTTCTGATGGCTTTTATTCAATCTTTTAACTGACTTCCCTCTTGAGCTTCCAAAACCTCACTGTTTTTATAGCCAATTGGCAACACATCTGTGCTTGATTTTACAAAGCCACAATGAAACAGGTCAAACAAACAAAATCTAAACAGAGAAACACTAAAATTATTAATCTAATTTACAAACTCCTTCATAATGAAGTTGTCTGCAAAATAAACCACATAATACAAGATAACTCAAAAAGTTACTTTAAGGAAAAACAAATGAAGCAATACACAAAAGAAAACCCTCTAATTGGTAGGACACAGTCAATGACATCATCCAGCCATTTAAGCAGGAAATACAGTTATCTTGTCTCCCCTCCCATATCGGCCCTTCTCCACAATCTTCCTCAGGGTCCGGTCACCTCTTCTCGTTGTGTAGCGTTTTCTGCCACACTTTTTCCTTCCTACTGACTTCCCACTGAGGTGCCTTGATATAACACTCTGCAAACAGCCGATTCGTTCAGAAATTTCTTTCTGTTTCTCACCCTCTTGCTTGAGGATGTCAGTGATGGCCTTCTGGACAGCAGTCAGGTCAGCAATCTGACCCATGACTGCGGTTTTGAGTAATGAACCAGGTTGGGAGTTTTTAAAGGCTTCAGGAATCTTTTTCAGGTGTTTAGAGTTACTTTGTTGATTCAGAAGATTATTTTTATTGCTCGTTCAGAGAACCTTTTCATAATATTCTAATTTTTTGAGACAGGGATTTTGGGTTTTCATGAGCTGTTTGCCAAAATCATCAAAATTAAAACAATAAAAGACCTGAAATATTTCAGTTGGTGTGCAATGAATCTAAAATATATGACAATTTAATTTTTATCATGACATTATGGAAAATAATGAACTTTATCACAATATTCTAATTTTATGACCAGCACCTGTATGTTGTCTGTCATTCACTTAGTCCATTCAGTATACTAAACATGGCTAATAAGTAAGAAAATTAGCTAAAAGCTTATTTTAGGTGAAATGCTAATGCTAATGCACTGGCATGCGCAAGCCAGTTCCATAACCTGAGAGAAAATGCTAATAAAGGCTAATATTATAACTAACTCGAGGAAAAAAGATAATTAAAGCTAATATTATTGCACCGCCTATGGCGGTGCACTTACGTGAGAGGATTATTGAGGCTTTTATTTTGAAATTTTCATTAAGCTTCATTTGAAATTGCAACACTAATCCCGGGTGTAACAGTGGTTTTGTTAAACCAGTTTTCTAATGGCCAAAAGCGCAATTACATGATGTAAAAATTGTCAAGGCTTTTATTTTGAAATTTTCATTAAGCTTTATTTGAAATGGCCTCACTAATCCCATGTGTAATAGTGATTGGGTTTAAATCAGTTATATAATGCTCAAAACACAAGTAGTTCTGAATACCAGGTAAGTCCTCCTCTGTAGTAACTGACAATTCCGCCATGTTGTAGTTCTGACATGCTGCTCAGGCCTCTCTTTTAACTGAGTCTTGGCCATAGATAGAACTACAGTTATGGCGTGTTTGTAGTCCTAAGCAGCAGCTCTACCCTGCTCTGTGTTCTGTTGCTACGGTAATTAATCCCCTAGTGCAGCTGTGAGTGACAGACAGTTCCCCCATGTTGTAGTTCTAACATTCTGCTCAACCCTCTGTGAATAACTGAGTGTTCAGGCATAGTTAGAAATATAATGATGGCGTGTTTGTAGTCCTAAGGAGCTCCTCTGTAATCCTAAACAGCTCCTCTGCTCTGTTCTGTGTTCTGTTGCTACGGTAATTAATGCCCTGCAGCTGTTAGTGACACAAAAAGGGTGAGAGAATTCACTGTTTAAGCCACCCTGTTTCTCACAAAAAAAAGCACTTTGAACAACTCCTTCCCGTCCAGGAACCGTGACACGTATTCAAAAACTGTTTGAAGCATATGAGAGGGCTATTTGTCATCTCTGATATTCCCACGATTCATATCTCTACCTCACTCGCAGTATTAACAGCGATGAGACAAAGATGATGTGCGCGAATGTTAATGAACATTATCCATTATGTTCACTATCCTGAAAAAAAAACCATTAAAAAGGCTAATATTATTGCACTTCCTATAGTGGTGCACTAACGTGAGTAAGTAAGCTTCATTTTAATGACCACACTAATTCAATGTGTAACAGTGGTTTGTTTAAACCAGTCACATTAAACCCAAAAGAGCAATGGGCTAATATTATTGCTAACTTTAGGGAAAAGGCTAATGATAATGCTTTGCAAGGCAGTCACTTCTCTTCCCTGTATAATGCCATATTACAGGCCCCAATTAAGCAATATAGCCAACTATAGAAAGTAAGTGAATCAGAAATAAAAATAAGGGACAAGTGGTGAACACAAACTGAACCACTTTGTCACAGAAACTTTGAAGGCAAATATGGAAAAGGAATAAAACGGCTATGTGGAATGCTCTATAAAAACTCATTACAGCTATTCAGCAAACCTTTGATCAGAGTTTGGTATATTGTTCTGTAAAATCTAATTCCAAAATTTAAAAAATCTGTAAACATCTATAAAACAGTATACTGTTAAATACTATGCTATCCAAAATAGCATAGTATTTTGCATTATTTAGTATATTTAGAATAAATTCAATTATAATCAGATTTTAAGATAATTTTTGCTGAAAAATAATTAGAAACAAAAATGATAGCTTTCTTACTAATGTTAGAGAAATAATAAATTAGAATCAGCAGCAACTGCAGATAAAATGTGCTGCTCCTGGTTAAGTGTTAAGCTCAGATTGATTCACCTGTCTTTGCATCTGACCTAGCAAAAGCTGGAATCAAAATTAAATTCCTCATTCTCTAACACAGAAACTTCATTAAGCCTGAAAACAGCTACTGTATAGAAAATGTTGCTTTGTAGAAAATGTTTGGTAGAAGGTCCTACTCAGAGTTGAACTCATATCTCTGGAATCAAAGGCCAGAGTGGTGACCATTACACTACAGGAGACTCCATGTCCCAGATCAGTGTGTTCACCTACAACATCCTGTGATAAACTTGACCCCTTGGGTTTAGGGATTGGGACGGGGGGTTGTCTGGTTTGGAACCAGAGACCTTTTACATGTTAAGGAAACATGACAACAACAACACCACAGAGTCTGATCTTCTGTTGGCTGCTCTTGGTAGAGGCTACAAAACTTGTGAACTCCTGTATGAAATGAGGCAGGATGGGGGCTTGACAGTTTGTTCATTTTCAGCACTGTCTACAGCCCTGCAAAATTAGCATGTTTGTTAGAACTGTGAATGAAGTGTTAAGTTTGAGGCATTTAACATGGAAGCCGTTAATCCTGCTCTGATTAGTTGTTAGCTTGATTTCTTTTGACAAAAATTCTGTTTCTCTAAACAACGATTATTCTAACTGCTGTCCATCCAGCCTGACCCAGCCCGAATCTGCAGGCATTGTATCAGAGCCCGACCTGACCACACCAATTAACTTTAATTAAAGACCTGAGCCTGAAATAAACCCAACATACTGTATTACTTTAATTAAGCCTCAACTGCTTTCGTTTTAGTACCATAATTTGAGAAACCAGTGTAACTTCTTCTGTTTTTAACTTTTATTTAAAATCTTCCAGCTCCATCTTGTCACTTGCTGTAATTGCAGATTAAGTCAGATGTGTGACTGAGCGGAGCAGAGCGAATCTAAACTCTAATCTACAGCTTCTTGGATACTTATTTTCCACAACTGCTCCACACAAAACACTCCCTGCAGTTCCCAGGTTCTGTGTTCTAGTGTTAAAAGCAAGACACACTAAACAATTAAACATGAACATAAATGTGAAATGTGTGTATTTGCACAAGGTTTGCTTTGTCTCATGTCCCTCAGTTGGGTCTGTTTAGCAGATGTGTTTCTGTGTTTGTCATAAGGAAAATGGAATGCCTGTGCAGCAGAAAAGTGGATAGACTGTGACATTGGCAGATTTTAGGATTTTATTTCCTCGCCTCAAGCAGGACCACTCACACACACTGGCGAGCCTTACATAAGAATAGTCACTGAAAACTCTTCATTCCTCCTCAGAGCAGCACTGCAGTCATCCATCATGAAAACAAGACAGCATCACACACACCAATGAACAAAGCTTAGTTCAAAAGAGCCACTAAAAGAGCCAGAGCTGCCTCATATGTAGACAGCCAACATGTCACTAAGCGTTTGAGGGGAACCACAGACAGGCTGTGGTTTGGCAACAAAAAACAATAAAAACAGAAAGAAAAAAAAGCAAGAAATGTGGTAAATAATCCCTAAGGAAATGTTTTCCTCTGGAAGACTGATTGCTTTCTTCCCTGTAGAAATCCAGAGTGCTCACAAAAGGTTAACTTTGAACAAAGCCTGACTCTGGAGCTTTTGTCCAGCATCCTGCCATTGATTAGCAGCTGACAATAAAGGAAGCCCATTCAGTTTTTACCTCCATAAACCGGAAAGCATGTCAGCTTCTCATGGACACAGACAATGTGTGCTACGTCTATGATTTACAATTAAAATACTGTCTTTATGTTTGATCATTATAATCAAGTCTAGGAGGACTGATCAATAAAAAAATATTTTTTTATATTTTCAGTGATTCTTGAGAACATGGACAAAACAGGTCCTATGCATGAAGCACAAAATTTGAATAAAATATACACAAACATATATTTTTTTTTCAAATATCTGACTAAACTAACCTGGGACATGTGAGCACAACAATGTATGTTTTCCTGGTGTTTTCTGAATATTTTTCATTTTAAACTTTGTAGTAGGTGGAATCCCTTGTCCTGAAACAGAACTCAACACATTATAATAGTTTAAAACAAATATAGAAATAGTAAAATAATATATTATGACAATTAAGTATAAGTATTCAAATAAATAATTATAAAAGTATCAATAAATTGAATTAGAAATAATTTTTATATATGTTCCAACTCAGTTGACATTTGTCCCAAGTTTTTGTCAACACTGTCAGACATAAAAAGAATGCAAAATAATAATAATAATAATAATAATAATAATAATAATAATAATAATAATAATAATAATAATAATAATAATAATAAAATAAATCAGGCAGTATTGGTGGGCATCAGAACTTCTGAGGACTGTGACAAAGTGGTTCAGTTTATGTTCACCACTTGTCCCTTATATTTTCTCATTCACTTATTTTTATAGTTGGTTATAATAATTAATGTAAACATTGCAATTTTGCTTTACTTACTATCCCGGGTTTGTTTGTGTTAGCATTATGTTGCAGGATCTATCTATGTTTAGGTTGGTTATTATTTCTGGATTGTGGGTTGAATTTGTTTCAAGGTGTATTTATTTTTTCTTTGAACTCACCATCATTTGTCCTTGTAGATCTGCAGGAGTGTGGGAGGGGCCGACCCAGTACTTCCTGGTTAAGTGGCTGGATGATGTCAGTGATTACCTTATTGGGTTCTACCAATTAGAGGGTTTTTCTTTTGTGTATTGCTTTGTTTGTTTTTCTTTAAAAATAATCTTTTGAGTTATCTTGGATTATGTAACTTATTTTGCAGATAATTTCATTATGTAGGAGTTTGTAAATTGATTTGTAGTTTTGGTGTTTCTTTGTTTAGATTTTGTTTGTTTGACCTGTTCCTTGGTGGCTGTGTCCAATCAAGCACAGGTGTGGTGCCAAGTTTGTATAAAAACAGTGAGTTTTTGAATGCTGGGAGAGAAGTCTGAGAAATGACTGAATAAAAAAAAAAATATGACTGGAAGAAACTGAAGCAGTGGCTGGTCCTGATTTTCTGCTCACCTCTGATCCTTGAGCCTAACCTACTTTACAAGGACCCCATGACATTTTCTCTTTTCTTACTTTGCTAAGAGAGCTAGGCAGCTCTGGTTGGTATATGTTACTCTTTAGTTTTTTCTTCTGTTTTATTCCTAAATTGAACATCACAACCATAATGTGTCAACTCCATAACTGACAATTTACAAAACTTTGATGAAAATTTGTGAAATAAATGCTTAATTTTGGTATACTGTAAAGATTTCATGGACCTGATGAGCTACAATATGGCCTCCTTCAGAATAACATCATATAAATTGAGGTAGTTTGACGTTTTGTCCTTCAGATGTCACTCCATCAGTTTTTAACTGACAGTGTGACTCATTCAATGATAGTGTTGACAAATCTCACTTAAATGTGCAGTTAATTTTAATGTATTTTACATAAATGGCATTACTTCACATGTATCAAGTTTTTCATTTTACTCACTAGTTTGTCACCACTTTCAGTTCTGTGTCAACTCCATCATGCACTTTCAGCTCCATCAGATGGACTTTATGTTTTTTGTTTTAAATATTTCTTTTGTTTCTTGAGAAGCATTTGTCTGTAAAACTGAGTAAAAATGTTACTAATAGGGTCATTAAAAAATTATATTACTGTAAGCGTGAAAATTGGAGTTATGAAATGTAAAATGTTTTATTGTGAAAGGCTCCCCGGATGGGGGAGAGGAGCGAACATTCGGAAACAGCTGAGTGCCGGTCAGCTGAGTTCGATGACAGCTGATGGTGTAGCGGAAAAAAATTAAATGTTCGACACTGAGAACGAGCTCAATTATTTTCTGTGGATTATTCTACAAAGGAGAATCACAGTAGCTGGACACCCATGAGTCTAACATTACATTTATTTTTGTCAGATGGTGTTGACAAAGTTCTGGGTCTGGGAGCCTGCACCTTAGCATCTTTACGTTTCCAAATCATTATTTGTCATATTTGTATACATAAGCTTGAAGAATAATAAAATTTTTGGGGGGAAAATTTAAACCCATTTTGTCCCATTTCTCAAGAATCACTGTTTTGTTGTTACAAAACAGTGATTTACTAAAGGTGAAAGCAAACTTTGACCCATGTTATTAATTGTTGTTTGTTTGCCTGTTGTATTATTGCAGTTGTGATATTCCTAATGTGTATGGAGAAACTAAATCTGAAATAGTAAATGACAGAAAATGAGCATAAACTGGTTCAAAAAAACCTGGCAGCGCTTTGTGTCCACCCTGTGGTTTAAAGTATGAATTACAAGAGCTGAAGTTCTCTTATTGAGCAATGTGTTTAGCTATTGAGGACAGATAAATCAAGAAAATACAGACTGGAGGTATCCCAGATAACAAAATAAAAAATATTTTTTACAAAACTGATTATTTCAGCAGGTTTTCCGATTATACAATTACAATTGCACAATTATATTGATGACAAAATGTTGTGAATCTATTATCTGAAAACATTTAGCCTCTTACAGATTTCTTCTGTTTGTCAAATTTAAATGTTTCTGTTTCAAATGTTAATGAGACAAAGATCAATAAAACAAAAATACCTCTGTTTTTACGTGTCCTGTTCAGTTGTGTAGCGCTCAGAAGTGTTGTCTGAATGCCAAAGTTTACGTTCACTAGTCGATTTTCAATCAGTTTTTTTTTTGCACCACACAAACCCCTTGGGTTTAGGGAGTCGGGCGGGGGGGTTGTCTAGTTGCCTCCTCTTTAAAACTGAGGATTTAAAGATCCCCAGTTTCAAATGAGGATCTTTAGAAATTTAAAATTGACATTTGTGAATGTATCCAAAATAGACCAGGGCACATTTGCACATTTGGACGCAACAATTAAGAGGAAATGCAATACTTTTGTGAGGAAACTCAAAAGAAAACAATGTTTTCTTTCTATTCTTCCTTTCTTTCTTTTTTTTAATAAATTCATTCATATTCAATCTGACACGAAGCTGCGGTATATGTCACCGAATCCGTGACGGTGCATGCATTTGGTTTTTTGTTTGTTTTTTGTTTAAAATAAAATAATACATTTTCAGTCTGACACAAAAGCTTTGGCATATGTCAAAGAAGCAAGAAGTTGCTGTAATTAAGCTGTAGCTGGTCATGGCACCCTGTGCCAGGTTGCGACAGGCTGGCTGGTCCGGGACCCTGTGCTGCTGGGCAGTAGCACCCGTCCCAGGTGCCAGTAGCCAAGTGCCAGTAGCAGATTGCTGCAGCCCATGGCACCTTACGCAGTAGCCAGTGGCACCCGTGGCACCTTACGCGGAAGCTGTCAACATGTATTCATTGAGGCAGAGGTTCCCAAACTGTGGGGCGTGCCCCCTAGGGGGGGGCGCCGTGCCATTGCAGGGGGGGCGCGGGAAGCCGTCTGGAAGAAAAAAAACAAACAAAAAAACCCATGAACGCTGTATGCGCTGGGTTTTTACCTTAGAATGGCCAACTCTCTGTTATTCCTCTGTCAATTTGATACAATAGGGGCTTCCGCACTTCCCATATCTGTGTCCTCTGTCACTTTTATCAGTTGTTAAAACTGTTTAATCCGTTGTTAACATGTCGTAACCTGTTTTTCCGAGCCGCCTTTAAACGCAACATGAGCGCTACGACGCTCGCGCTGGGTTTACACCTGTGCAGCAGTGAAGGAGACCTGCTGCTGCTGTGCAGAGCAACGCAGGAGTGTGTTAGAATCATGGCAGTAAACCAGCAAAACGTAAAGAACTATTCACAGTTTTCCCCCCAAACTAACAGACTGTTGAGTCATGCTGTTGGATGCAGGTAAAGTTAACTAAAAGATGACTAGCTAGCTAATATCAATACAGCACCTTAAGCTTGTTAACAAGTAGCTTAGGCTACTGGTGTTGTTGTCTATGTTCAGCTACGATTCATTTTGCCCCCCAAAAAGTTGATTCCCCCCCCCCCCTTGTTCATCTTGAGTCAGGGCAGAGTATAACAGAGAGTCTCTAAGAATCCATCCCCCACCCCCTTCGCTCACACACATCGTTCAACCAGACAGCTATTTGTAAGCCATTGGGGGAAGGGGGTCGGGGGGGTCAGAAATAGTTTGGAAACCACTGGGGGACCCAGGAGAAAAAGTTTGGGAACCACTGCACTAGACGATGCCTAGAGGCTGCACTACCTGGAAGGAGTGCCTGCTGATTGGTGTCAGTGAACCTGTGTTCAATCACCTCATCATCTCAGAGTATATGAGGAGCTGGCTGCCAGCACTTAAGCGGCTGAGGATTTGCCAGTTATGGTAGTCTGCTTCCCTCTGAGGTTGCTCTCTGAGTTTTCTCTGAGATTACTTCAAGTAATATACTCCTGTTGCCTCACCTTCAGGTGTTTCCTTGTGATGCCTCAGATTTAACCACTGTGTAACCCGAGTTCCTGGCTTTCTGGTTTCCCTTCATGACATTGTGGATTTTACCCACTGGTTGCCCGTGTTCCTCTACTGAAGAATCATTGACAGTTTCTATTTAGACGGCTGGCAGTCGGATCGCTCCTCGCATCTTAAGAACTTACCTGCCGCAGCTGGGCTGCACAATATTACTATAATGACTGTTTTCTCCTTCCTTTCCTCTCTCTTCTTGTTTGCAGTAGTACCCCTCAACTTGGCACCCAAGGCATCAGCAACCTGTGGTTCTGGAGCTATGAGTGGCTCTTTTTATCTTCCACATTGGCTCTTTATAACTTTGGTTAGAAATTACAAAGAAAAAAACTTATGTTTTTCAGTATAGATATAATACCAAGTGAAAGTTTTAGCATTTTTTCCTAGTTTATATTACAGACATAATATAAACTAGGAAAAAAGGCGTAAATTCAAGTTGTGAGACTCTCTTAATCCTACCGGCACTGGATCGCCGCTCCGCCCCAGCCCCAGCCAATCATCATGCAAGAGCTCCTTCAAAAGGCCAAACAACCGAGCTTATGTGCACACTTTTCCTACCTGTCCGACATTTAGTCAGCTAGTTCAGCTACCTACTCTCTGTCAGTGATCCTGGTCCTTCCATCCCTGATTGGCCCGCAGAAGCACCCTCCGGTCATCCTTCCCTTTTTTCATGGCTCAGATCCAGCAGGGAATATCCCCCGGCCACCGGCCATGTTGACTTTCAGCTACTCCTCGCTGATCTCCCTACCCCCATCATGCCTTCCTTTGGCCTCCATCAGTGGCAGAAAAGTTGGAAATCTCCTGTTCTTCCCTCCTTCACGTTCTCTGTCCTCTGCATGGTTCCCCGCTCAGGCTCACCATCACTTTGCTGCTGCGGCTCCCTAGGGCTGACCCCTGCTCCCAAGTGCTGGTCCTCTCCACGATCTACCGTCCTTTTCCTTCCCACCACTGACGCTCGTTGGCTCTTCTCTGCTCTCATCTCATTGTGGACTCGCTCTTTCGCCCAGATCGTCTCTTCCAGCTCACCTCCAAGAGAACGGCGCCATGAGACAGCCACGCTCACTTCCACGTATCTCAGGCTCTTCAGCCTCATCAACCGGCAAACCTCGCTACGCCCATGGGAGCATTATCTAGTAAGACGTACCTGCTCCTGACTCATTCGAATGATGTCACTGTCAGTGCACCAGTACTTCCCGTTGCTGGTTAGTCCTGGCATCTTCAGAGATGTGATTAGCTTGTGTGGTTCCCAGAGTCGGGTTTTAAGCTGACTGAAATATCACCGGCTCCGCCTTTCTAATGGCAGATGCTCTTTTGTCAGCTTCATTTAGTATTCCCCGGTCAGGTCACCTCAGCCCTCTTATCCCTCTATCGCTTTAGATCGCTCCAAATTCTGTCAGGAATCCATCGTATCTGACTCAGTTTGTCTCTTGTCCACATTCTGCCTTCCAACCCCAGCTGCCCACTGATCTCTTAATCGCTGAACCATTTTTCTTAAGTGTTAGTGCTCGCTGGCTCTCCCTAATTTCATGGTCTCATTGCAGCTCGTCCGCATATTTCCCAGTCTTCTGTGTCATCCTCTGCCCTCTTTCAGTCAGCTTTCACACCCACACAGTGATCTGGATTCTGTGACATATACACCGCATCTTCTGTGTCAGATTGAATATGAATGAATTTATTTAGAAAAACAAAAAAAAAGCACCAGTAGATTTGGCACAAAGTATTGCATTTCCTCTTAAGTGTTGCATTCCCTCACAAAAAGCAAATACACTCTGGTCTATTTTGGATACAGTCACAAATGTCAATTTAAAATTTCTAATATATACACATTTAAAGAGCCTCAATGCAGTGGTTCCCAAACTTTTTCTCCTGGGCCCCCCCAGTGGTTTCCAAACTATTTCTGACCCCCCCGACCCCCTTCCCCCAATGGCTTACAAATAGCTGTCTGGTTGAACGATGTGTGTGAGCGAAGGGGGTGGGGGATGGATTCTTAGAGACTCTCTGTTATACTCTGCCCTGACTCAAGATGAACAAGGGGAGGGGGGGCGGAAATCAACTTTTTGGGGGGCAAAATGAATCGTAGCTGAACATAGACAACAACACCAGTAGCCTAAGCTACTTGTTAACAAGCTTAAGGTGCTGTATTGATATTAGCTAGCTAGTCATCTTTTAGTTAACTTTACCTGCATCCAACAGCATGACTCAACAGTCTGTTAGTTTGGGGGGAAAACTGTGAATAGTTCTTTACGTTTTGCTGGTTTACTGCCATGATTCTAACACACTCCTGCGTTGCTCTGCACAGCAGCAGCAGGTCTCCTTCACTGCTGCACAGGTGTAAACCCAGCGCGAGCGTCGTAGCGCTCATGTTGCGTTTAAAGGCGGCTCGGAAAAACAGGTTACGACATGTTAACAACGGATTAAACAGTTTTAACAACTGATAAAAGTGACAGAGGACACAGATATGGGAAGTGCGGAAGCCCCTATTGTATCAAATTGACAGAGGAATAACAGAGAGTTGGCCATTCTAAGGTAAAAACCCAGCGCATACAGCGTTCATGGGTTTTTTTGTTTGTTTTTTTCTTCCAGACGGCTTCCCGCGCCCCCCCTAGGGGGCGCGCCCCACAGTTTGGGAACCTCTGGTCTAGTGGATGCCGAGGGAAGCAGCATACAAACAGAAAATCCCCACAAAGAGGCAAAACCCCAGTTCCCAACAGTTGGTGTCTTTCAGACAGTACAAAGAATGGGGAGCGAGGAGACAACTCGAATAGACCACAAAAGAACAGTAGACATGTCTTTCAGACACAGGAGACAGAGAGAGGAGAGGATACAACTCGATTAGATGCAAGTCGATTAGACTGAAAAGTAGGAGATAGGTGTCTTTCAGACACAAGTACAGACAATGAGAGCTGTGTGAAGAGGTGTGAAATTCCTCCCTTTCCCCTCTCCCTATTTTCATATTCATATTCATAACCTGTCATAAATTATGATTGGATGGTGTACCTAACCAGAGTTTTTGAAGTATACTTCTGCTAAAGCCTTAATTTGGTGACAGAAGCATAAGTAAGTAAAATGGATGAACTTATTGTTGGTTATAGCTTCTAGAAAAGTACAATGAAGAGAAAGTCTTATGAACAATTCAGTCTCACCAGCTAAGCCACACAATAGGCTGTTCTCTGTTCTTAAAATGACAATGAGTGAACTGTTTCAGGGACACATTTGGACTGGCAGTCGACTGGGTAACATTCTTAAAATAGTTTAGAGACGCACCCATTTTCATACCTGTTAGTCCGGTATGTGTAAACTCCAAAACCTCTGAGAGCCCATCACAATTAGATCCGCTGATAACTCCCAGCTAATGCGCTG
Source organism: Poecilia mexicana (assembly GCF_051168715.1). Classification (NCBI taxonomy): domain Eukaryota; kingdom Metazoa; phylum Chordata; class Actinopteri; order Cyprinodontiformes; family Poeciliidae; genus Poecilia; species Poecilia mexicana. Next base: position 5,047,073 of record NW_028263384.1, read on the forward strand.
CACCTGAGGTGAGCTTTCATTTCAACCTTCTGTTTTTGATTATCATAAACCAGTTGTGCGACTGATCGTCCATGTCCTCTCAAAGAAAATGAAAGTCCTGGTTCTGTTCCTACTCCTTGTTGTTGTTGTCGGAGTTGAGTTGATGTCCGTCCATTCCCATGGGGACTCACCAGGTACAGTCCTTGTTTTAGCCTTTTCATAATTTGCACGAAACTTGAGGATTATTACAGAAACTTTGTTTGATCTTGGTGTCTCAGTTGTTCCAGAAGATGTGGCCCTTGCAGAAATGAGAGGGGAACAGAGAGAAGTGAAGCCTGTGCCCCCTGAACCAATCACGGAGCGTTTCTCAAAATCTTAAAAGTTTTCTCAGTGAGTGTAAAATTTATCGCTTTCTTTCACTTTCATTTTCTTTCCAAAACATTTCAAACATTCACGATAAAATGTTTCTACCTTCCAGATGTTGTGGTGATTTTTTTTTTCAATTAATGTTTCAGATCATCAAACAGGTTTTAACGTAGCAGTTAAAGATAACCTGATAATGATTATTTTATTATGGAGTAAAAGCTGTGCAAACCAATCTGGTGCTATGTGAAAAAGCATGAATCTAGACCTAACAACTGAAGCATTTTGGTTGTAATTTCTAACTGTAAGCTGCTTGAAAATGTGTTATGGTTTTGCTGAAATGTGTTTGTACTGTTTGTAATTATGTCTTATTTTCTTCTTGTTGCAGGAGTGAAGAAATGGAGAGAAGAGGGGGAAAAAAATCTTTCAATTTTTGCACCTAATTACTAGCCAAAGCTGTTCATGTGTTCGTTATATCTGAGAAAGATGTTCCTTTTATGCACACCTCTAATTTGAGTTTTTTTCAAAAAGGAAAAACATTGTCATAAAACATGTTCCTACAAAGATTGCATTGCACTCAACTAAAACATAATTAGAAAATAAAATGTTAATCTTAGAAATCTACTTTTGTTTCTTGGAAAGGAAAGGTTTGAAGGGTGGAGGGTGCAGCAGCCTGAATTGTTTGTTGTTGTTTTTTTCTTTATGTAAGATATTACATATATGGATATTAGAATGAATTATAAGTTAGTTAATGAGGTCAGATGAGAAAATTCCTGGCTCGACTGCTGGAGGGAGTGGTAATTTGTTAAAACACAGACAACCGAATAGTGCAAAATTAGTGAAGTGTATTAAATAATATTTACAACAATATATACAGAGAAGTACTTCAAATAGTCCAAAAAATCCTAGAAATGTTTTTTTTTCTTTATCCAAGGCAACATTTAACAATTCAACTTTTTCATGGAAGTGATCAGGATGATGGAAAAGGATCCAATTCAGTTCAGTCCAGAGTAAGAATGAAAGTGTGGCTGTGGGTTTGAATATCTCCTACCAGACAGGAAGGAGTTGAAGGGATGTGACGTTTCTCTTGATTTGATGGATGGTTAGCTTGCCAGTCTGGTCCGCTTGGCAACAGACAGGAGCAGATCCTGTCTCCTGTCCTGGAACAAGATCTGGAATAGGATCTTCCACAGGAACCTGGCTTGTGTAAAACAGACCTGATAATTCAAAACCCTGAGTCTTATCAACATCAAAAATCATTATATTAATATAATCTATTATATTAATAGGTTATATTAATATATTATATATACCAGGAAAAAAATATTATCCAATCATCATTTCTTTTAAATCCCACAGTCTTTGTAAGGTAATAAAAGGTTTTATGCACTTACTTTGTCTCTTCCCATAAAATCTATTACTGATGAACGCCATTTTTATGAACTAGAAGAAGGTACGTACAAAAGTCCCACCCCTTCACATGCGGTATCATTGAAAAGCCCTAAATGTCCTCTCCAGATACCAAAAGGAATTAATTCAGTAGAATGCAGGGGGTGGGAGATATTCAAGTTTAGAAATGTCCTCTACAGAGGTCAAAAATGAACTAGTGGTAGTCAGGAGGATATTAATAGATTATATGTTTTTTTTCTTATTACTATAGTAAATAGGTTTACACTATAAAAATAATTAAACTCCTGTGAGTAGTCCATATTCATTTTTAAATTTCTCAATATTCCATTTTAGCACACAATGGAAATAGTATTTCACCATTCAAAATACTTTTTAGTTAAATGCTTCAAAGTGACATAGAAACACTCAAATAAAGTTAGTTTGCACTGACAAAAAGAGCCCAAACAATATCATGGAGGCTAGCGCTAGCATGCTGGCTCCCAAACAAGCAAACACTCACTAGTTGCCTCTTGTCAAAATGTGTGATCAGTAGAAGGTTTTGTTCCCACAATCAAACATCTAAAAGTTGAGAGGAACCTGATGTATCCTGAGTAGAAATAACTTCAATGTGTACTGCTCTGGTAGACATGCATGTAAACAGCAAAGCCCACTGCTTACTTTCTGCTTGGCCACCTCGTCTGTCTGGTAGTAACTGACCACGGCCCAAAAACATCCATACCTATGAATGTGAAAAGTGGCGCTGCTGTCACGCGTTCAGGGGGCAAATCAGCCATCTGCTGTTCCATGACTGTGCCTCTGAGTTTATGGCAGGTGATGCAGGAATGAATAATAGAGCTAATGAGTTCTTTACCTCCAACTAACCACAAACCCCTGCGACAGACTAGCGACCTGTCCAGGGTAAACCCCACCTCTCGCCTGAAACGTTTGCTGGAGATAGGCACCAGCACCCCTCTTGACCCTGCTAGGGACAAGGGTGCACAGAAAATGAATGAATGAATGGATGGATGGACGGATGGATGGATCCACAAACCTGCCGCTCAAATGAGAGTTTGAGTTTTTGTAACATAGCATGTGACACTTGGTCGCACATCAAAGTCTTCATCTATCCAGATAACAACATCAGACATCTCAGTCCAGAAATGTGCAGTTCTAGGCACAGCCAAGATACTGCGCAGATAACAAGCTAGATAACAAGCTCATGTGTTTGAGTGATCTCTTCCTTACCTTGATAGCGTTTGTGGAAGAAAGCTGGTCCAAAGAGCCACATGGTGGAGGATAGCTGGGAGGCATGAACTGGCCAGGATGCCATGTCTGCTGGATTCTGCTCCGGGGGAATGCTCAGGTTTTGAAGACTGGTGTATACGCTGAATCCTGTTATGCACATATACATAAAATCGCCTGCTCTGGTTATGTACATAACCCAAAACAATCGTACTGTTGCAGTAAAATTTCACTGCGTCTGGTTGACAGTAAATCTCGCTGAAAATGAAGTCAGCTATTTCCATTGCAGCGCACAGCTCCAGGCATTGGATAGTGGGCTCTGACTGGGGTGTCAGTCTGGCTTTCCCAAAAATGAAACCCACACTGCTTGTCCCATCTCCACTTATGGCTGTGACTTATGGCCACTCCAAAGGCCATGGTAGATGTATCAGAGAAGACACATAATTCCTTCCACACAGTTTTGCATAGGGAATTATTGGTGCATATGTGAGGGATGTGCAGGTGGCCCAGTTCTTGCAGAGAATCTTTCTAAGATTCCCAGTTTTGACGCTTCACTTCAGGTAATGGTGTGTTCCTGTCAAATGTGTCACTGTTTAGCTTTCAAAGTAGAATCCTTCCATGTATTATGACTGGAGCAACAAACCTGATGGGATCAAACAGGCTATTCATTATGGATAGGACACTCCAACATCAGCAACATTCAGCATATTTGTCCTTGATATATATATATATATATATATATATATATATATATATATATATATATATATATATATATATATATATATATATATATATATATATATATATATATATATAAAAAATAAAAATTCCCCTCTCACCCTCCGTGGGTGGTCTCTTTCATCCTCTGAGCTCGGGTCCTCTACCAGAGGCCTGGGAGCTTGAGGGTTCTGCGCAGTATCTTGGCTGTGCCTAGAACTGCACATTTCTGGACTGAGATGTCTGATGTTGTTCCTGGGATCTGTTTGAGCCACTGCTCCAGTTTGGGGGTGACTGCCCCGAGGGCCCCGATGACCACAGGCACCACTGTGGTCTTCACCTTCCAGGCCTTCTCCAGTTCCTCTCTGAGGCCCTGGTATTTCTCCAGTTTCTCATGCTCCTTTTTCCTGATGTTGTGGTCACTTGGTATTGCTACATCCACCACAACGGCTTTCCTCTGTTCTTTATCCACCACCACAATGTCCGGTTGGTTCGCCATTACCATCTTGTCTGTCTGGATCTGGAAGTCCCACAGGATCTTAGCTCGGTCATTCTCCACCACCTTTGGGGGTGTTCCCCACTTTGACCTCGGGGCTTCCAGTCCATATTCGGCACAGATGTTCCTGTACACTATGCCCGCCACTTGGTTATGTCGTTCCATGTACGCTGTCCCTGCCAGCATCTTGCACCCTGCTGTTATGTGCTGGACTGTCTCAGAGGCCTCCTTGCACAACCTACACCTTGGGTCTTGTCTGGTGTGGTAGATCTGAGCCTCTATTGCTCTGGTGTTTAGGGCCTGTTCCTGGGCGGCCAGGATGAGGGCCTCTGTGCTGTCCTTGAGTCCAGCTTTCTCCAGCCATTGGTAGGATTTCCTGATATCAGCCACTTCAGTTATTTGTCGGTGGTACATCCCATGTAGGGGCTTGTCTTCCCATGATGGTTCCTCCAGTACCTCGTCCTCTGTTCCCCATTGTCTGAGACATTCGCTGAGCACATCGTCCATTGAGGCTTTGTCCTCAATGGCCAAAGGAGATATATATATATATATATATATATATATATATATATATATATATATATATATATATATATATATATATATATATATATATATATATATATATATATATATATATATATATATATATATATATGGGATGGCTCGAACAGATCCCAGGAACATCAGACATCTCAGTCCAGAAATGTGCAGTTCTAGGCACAGCCAAGATACTGCGCAGAACCCTCAAGAACCCTCAAGCTCCCAGGCCTCTGGTAGAGGACCCGAGCTCAGAGGATGAAAGAGACCACCCGCGGAGGGTGAGAAAGGAATTTATATATATATATATATATATATATATATATATATATATATATATATATATATATAAATCCCCCCCCCAATTTGTTCTGAAGATTTTTCAGATTTGTTCTCCCATAATTGATTTCACAACCTGTTCAACAACTTTTCTAGGGTGCCAATAATATCGGACACGGCTGTATTTACTGAGTGTGTTCATCCCCAGCTTTTAGAACCACTACCGTGTACTTCACCAGTCAGGTTGCTGTTATGAGGTTAGATTTTTTTTTCTATGTATTGATTTATTGCTGAATTCATAGTGCCTGCCTCTGACAAGATGGAAGTATGTGTGTGTGTGTGTGTGTATTTGCATGACCGATATTGGATGGTTGGGGATTATACATAATACTAATTTGTGTGTGCGTGTGTGTGTTTCTGGTAAACAGGATAATTATCAATCTGGTTTATAAATGTTCTCAAAATGTCCACCAGGGAGAGTGACAGAAGAATAAGAAAATACAAGGACGCCAATGAAAAATTATTTGCGTCCTAAAATGGCTCCGTTTCGCTTTGTCAGACCGCCAAATAATTATTGTGTCCCGTCCCAATAAAGACAAAATTGAGTGAAATGTATTTTATTGCATTTTCCATAGAAAACAGGCTGAAATATGCAAAAAGCAAAACATCAAAACAAGAACTTTAAATTGGTATAATCAGAAGACAGAAGATTAAAAAGACTGGTAAAAGACTCTCCAAAGAAAGTGCCTTGTGTTATATGAAGCATTCTGAAACCATTAAAATTTGAAATGTGGCATTTTTTAATTTTCCTTTAAAAGTCATAATCCCAAACCTATCTGAAAAACTGAATTTCACGTAGAAAGTTCTCCATGATGTGATTTTGCAACCACTGAGTTTAACTTAAGTGGCAAAACAAGGTCAGAAGTATGTTAATATGGGAAAAGATCAGAAGTTTCTGCAGCCATATTAACGTCTGCAGGGATTAACGTTGGGATCCAGGGTTTTGGGATGGTGGGGTTGTTTCACCTTTTGTCCACCAGAGGGCGTCCTGAGGCTTTTGCCTGGAGGGTTGGCCTTCAGCTCCGATTCCAACACACCTGATGCCAATCTCGTCAGCTCCTATATTAGGAGGATGTCGCCGTCACTTCACTGCCAGAGTGTCAACTATGTTCGGTACTTCAGGCCCCAGAGTTTTCATCTCTGTTCTGACCTTGTCTAGAGATTTTCTCAGTGAACCTTTGTGTGCCTCTTCCTCAGAGATCCGAGATTGCCTGTGCGCCTAGCAGTGGAATTCCCCGCTTACCCGTCCGCCCTCTGACGCCGCCTCTCCAGCCGTCCACTTCCTTCCGTCAAGCCCTGGACTTTACTGTTAAAAATACTTATTAAAATAGAATACTAAATAAAATAGAACAGATTCAGATGAAATCAAACCTAAGGTAGCTCAGTCAGAACCATCTATTTAATCTTAAGATGTGTTTCAGTGCTTCAAGAAAACAAAACAAACGACAACAAAAAAAAAAAACAGTAACTTGACTATGCTGTAAATATGTAAACAAACCAAAACGGGATTGCCACTATGAAGTTTAGACAGCTGCAATGAACACAATCGGTAAAAACAGAAGTCTCAAAATCAGAACAGAAGGAAACATCTGGAGCCAGATACATAAATCCCAGAGTTTTACATCGAATGTGTTTGAGCACATTTTTCATAAGATATGATTTTGAACACACTTTTCATTGTACTTTTGCTTGCAGCAATAATCAGTCTATTGCATGATTATTCATGTTTTAAATAGTGCTGCTCAAAATAAAATTCTAACTCCAAGGTTTTTGTTTTTTATATAATTACATCTGATTCAACTCCTGATTTAAATAGGCAGCCCTTAAAGCCGCAGTAAAAATAATTATTTTAAGTATTTTTTTACATCATATGTGTTGCTCTGTCATGGCAGCCTAACATGAAACAGATAATCTGTGGAGAAAAAAAATCACATTTGTAGAAATCCACCGCTTGGTCAGAAAAAACCAATTCAGAAGAAGACTGAATTTTTAGATGTTACTATATAACATCTGAAATCTACTGGCTTATGTCTAAGAGTTGGTAAAATATGTATGATAAATAAAAAAGGAGGAACGTCTCAGTGCTGTTAAACCTGCTTGTGTGTGCGCTGCTCACGCCCACTCCCTCACTCTCTGTTGTGTCACAGCTAGCCCCATCAACAGAGCCTGCTAGTTAGCATGGCCACTGATGACTTCGGATAAACAGTTTCCTGGATCAGAAAGCTACTTCTCCTCAATTAGCACATTTAGCAGCGAATATGTGAGCTTGATTCACAACGTTAATCAAGCTATTATAATAAACTGGTCGTTTATTATTATTTTAAAAGAACAGATTTCAGGCTAAAAAATTTAATATGCCTTTTTCGAATCTTCCTGTAGATTTGAAAGAAAGTTACATCTAAAATCTAGATGTCTAAGAGATAGTAAAATCATAAATGCAAAATAATTAAGACTTTACAACAGTCTGTGTTTTTGAACATGTAGCCAAATAATCGCTAACCATTTAAGAAGCGATTTAAGTAATAAAAATTACAGAAAAAATTAAAAAACAACTTATTGAATATTTCTATATGTGAAAAACTAGTCGCTCAGAGTCACTGCAACGAGACCTCTCCCATTTTACAGAGAAAACATAGATCCATTCAACATACTGCAGAATAAGTGATGATGAAGCTAATCATGATTAGCAACCTTAGCACACTGCAAAAACATCTATCGTTCTCTAGTTTCTACTGCAAATATCTTCATTTTTTCTCATTTCATGTTACAAGAACTTCTCAGTAAGTTGTACAAGTTTTTGTACTGATTATATATATGAAAAAAAGTATCAACTCCCCTGGCAGATTTCGCTACTTTTAACAAGAAATAATCTGCCAGTGGAATTAATCTATTGTTTTTATTAATATTGACAAATTATTTACCTGAAACAAGCTCATATATCTTTTTCAGAGCTTACTTGTGAGTCCGTGTGTCGGATTTTAAGTTTAAGTTACTAGAGAAAAATACTTTGTAATATTTAGTGTTTTTGCAGTGCATGCATCAGATCTTTAACAGGAACAGAAATATTTGTTCATCTCGAAGGTGACACTTATTCAGCTCTATGCAAAATAATTAAAATTTCTTGCAAAATGTGACATTCCATCCATTCAAGAGGAGGATTTTCACCACAGTAACTTCTAAGGTGTTTTAAGGCAATGAAGACTAAGCACAACCTGATAAAAATAGAAGTTCAAAATAAGCACCGCCCTGAATGTCTGGAGTCTCCAGTGACCTAGCAGAGGTCTAAAGGTCACAAATGTCTATCTCTACCTGAGCAGCATTGGCATTCAATGTCATCTGCTCTTTCTGTCCTGGCCGGTTCCATTGCTGGTGACGCCATCCAGCTTGAGGTGAGCAGAGCCATAGTGTTTGATGAGCGCTCCAGGCAGCAGAGCCATGAGCGCAATGGCCAGCAGCTGAGCCAGCGTCCCCCACGAGAATATGTCGTCCAAAGAGGACAGCTGTGACAGGACGGAACCCGTACGCACACAGATGAAGTTGTACGGGATTAAACCTTGGAGGAGGAAGATAAGACGGAAACAGCAGCTGTGTCATTGGATCTGTGACACATCTGTTTGTTTATTCATTTTTATGCTCTTTAGCTCACCTATTAATACAGAGAAGAAGAAAATGGATAGAGGGATGTTGAGGACAGGACAGGTTATGTTAAGGAACCAGTTAGGAGTCATGGGGAAAAAACGAAGGAAGAGGAGGAAGAAGAATAAGCTGCTACGATTCTCCTCCACCTGACAGGAAGATGAGAACAGGATAGTTCAGGAAAGAAAATATAACAAAGAAAAAGGTTTTGCAGGGATTCAAAGGAAAATAAAAACAAGACATGGTTAGGAAGAAGTAGTGAGAAAAATGTTCAGTTTTAATCCACCGATTCTAAGCAAAAAAGCTTTATTAGTGCAACACTTCAGTCCAACAACTTTATTATGAGTTTAGTTTAAATTGAAAGAGATTTTCATTAAACCAAAACATTTCTGATGGGGAATAAAAAAAAATGTCAATCTGCAAGCATTGGAACTTATAGATTAATTTGACACTTTTAGATTTATTTTGCATTTTATTGAGTTATTTATAGACCGAAAAGATGAACAGAAAACTCAGAGGAATTGTTACACTTTCATGTTTTCCCATAGACCAGTTTTAATCTGGTTATTGTCAGCTTTATCTGCCCCCCATCAGGTTCATTTTTCAGTCATATTTGCACCATGTTATTCTTTCATTTAAGTGCCACAACTTCAAACTAAATATTTATTAGCAAGCTAAATAGTTTGTCATGATCCGTGTTTCTGTGTATTTATTTTAAGGTTTTTCTGTGTTCAGTTTCTGTCCCGAGTCTCTGTCGTTTCTGCGTCTTCCCCGTTGATTGCTTCCCAGGTGTGTCTCAATCCTTGATTACCCTCCCTGTGTATTTAGTCCCACCTGTTGTCTTTGTCTCGTCCTACGACATACCTCGTCTGTTCCTCATCCGTTGTAGTTTTCAGTTCAGTTTCTCAGTGGAACTGTTAGTCTCGAGTTTATGATTATTTCGTCGTCACAGCAGAACTGCTCAATTCCTGTTAGTGATGGGCAAATGAAGCCTCATGAAGCAATCAACCTTTCCAGCCCTTTGCTTTGCAAAAAGGTTCATTACTCGATGCTTCATTCATTGCTCTATAGTGACATCTGCTGGTGAAACTGTAACAGTCTTGTCACTCAGTTGGATCATACTTCCAAAAGTTACTAAGTGCAATATTGTCACAAAGTTTTCATCAAACTCATGTTTAGTAACAGGATAATCAATGAAACCATATTTAATTGTCATATGTTTTAATTATTACAATTATTTGTAAGCAATCTAATCCTGGTTTATGTTGAACATTAGTGGTTGTGTTGGGTTTTATTTTATGTCATAGATGGATTTGACAATAAAGACAATTGATGTTTTAATGTCTTGAGAGTGCAGTGTCTGTTGGGGCGTTCACTTTTTCTTGGATTTCTAATTGGCTCTGATCCCTCATATTTGGCTACATGTTGAATTTTAGTTCTGCAACAAGATTAAATCTGTTTCTGCTGTGCAAGACTGATATATCTTTGCTAATCAGACTACAAATAATAGTGGAACTTTGCAGAAGGTGAGAAATTGGGAGGTGGAGGGTTAATTATTGTTATCTAAGAAGAATTTTATTGTGAGGATAATCTCAAAGTATTCTCAGATGTCAGATTTTCCTCTTGCTGGCTCCATTTCAGACAATCAAGTTTATTTGTGTAGCATGTTTCAGCAACAATGCAGTTCAAAGAGATTTACATCATAAAATCACAAAAATATAGTTATAAAACAACATAATCTACAATTGAGAAAACCAGTAACAAACATTTTGATGAGTGCCATCAATATACATCGAATATGTTGGTCAATGTTCATTTTATTTGGCCACTGAAGACAAATATCATCCTCTGATGCGTGACCAAATGGACAACAACCCATGACACAGCAAGGCTCATCGCGCTTTTATTTTGAAAACCGACACGCAAAATGAAGCAGTCACGTGACCCATGCAATGTGAGGCCTCGTTTGTTGCCAGTCACGTGGTTTTCAGCAAGACGACACAAGCCTCGAAGCGGGGTTTCATCGGCCACGCCCCCTTTTTACTCGGTACAAGCCTCGAAGCCTGGATTCAGGTAGCCCATCACTAACCCCTGTGTCGACGTTGGCTCTGTTGCTCAGTCTATTGCTACCAGTGTTAGCTTTATTTTCCGCTCACTGTGCTGCCTACTTGTTTTGACTGTTTGAGCTGCTACCTTCATTAAATTCATCATCATTATCGTCTGGGTCCCCGCATTCTATCTCACCACCACCAACCACGCCTCCCGACATAGTTAGCTTCAAACTAAATATTTAGCTCTGAGCAAATTATTTAGTCTGAAGCTACATATTTAGCCTCAAATTCAATATTTAGTTTGCAAGCTAAATAATTAATATTCAGTTATTTAGTTAAGCCAATTATTTTTCTTGCTAACTAAATTTTTAGTTTTGAACTACATGTTTAGTTTGTAATTTAAATATTTAGCTTGCTAACTAAATGTTTAGTTTTGGACTAAATATTTAGTTTGGAAACAAACTACCTGGCTTGCTAAATAAATATTTATTTAACAAAATATGTGGTTTGAAGTTAAATATTCAATTGACTTAAGAAATATTTATCTTTCTAATGAAATATTTAGTTTGAAACTATGACATTTATAAATTAATACGTAAATCATGTTTTAAAAGTCATTTATGACTTTTTAAAAAATGATTCAGGTTTTCCTGCTTCATTTCCAGTTGGGTCAACATTTCTGACATTCGGAAAACATCCAGAATATCACCAGAAAACAAGTTAAATCCTTCAAAAAAAAAAAAGTGCACATTCTCGTTTACCACACAAATAAAGGATAAATGACCAATCTGGTGAAGATACCTACCTTCATCTGCAGCAAAGCCACTTTCTCTGGGAAGAAGTGAATCACATACTGCTTCCCAAACGCTGAGGACAGCAGGAAGCAGAACGTGGAGCCGAAAGTGGCGAGCAGGCAGGTCAGCATCAGACCCACCCAGGGTCCGAAAATCGCTCCCCCCAACATGTTCTGAAACAGGACAGATTACATGGAGGGAAGTGTTTGTTTCTCTGCTTTTGTTCAGTTTCTGTCAGTGTGTGGCTCACCAGGAAAGAGGAGCCAGGTATGGCAAAGGACTGCTTATAGAGGTAGGCGCTACAGAACAGCAGCAGAACGTAGCTGTAGTTCTCTGTTTTGTAAAACTTGAGCATATTGGCCAGTTCCCGTAGTGACTCCAGGTCTGATGGGAACTTCAGCCTGGAGAGAAAACCAGAGGAACACACCATAGTACACTTATGTGAGTTTTTTCATTCGCTACTAAAATCAAGTTGTGATATGACTGATGGAACACAATAACAATTAACCTAAAGCACAGCAAAGAAATTTGACAACAGATTGACTGAAAAAGAGAACAAAATGGCCCATTCAATGGTCCAATCTTAACCCGATTCAAATGGAAAATCATATTGACTGTGCAGTACTTTCAAGAACCTTTGCATTTATTTCCCAAAATTTTGGCTTGGTTTGAAAATGTTCCTGCATGTTTTAGCATAAACGTGTTATGCTAAACGTTTATGGTAACTGTTCAGCATAATATTTTCTAGTTGTGACTGAAAATCTAAATGTAATGTCACCAATTTAGAGCAGGGAGACACTTCTACAAAGCAAAAGTATTGGTTTATCTTAATATACCTGATGGTCAATCTGGAAACTTCACCCATCTCTAAATTAGTCACTTTGTTAGGGGGCATTTGTAACCTGGTTGTATTTTTCTTTTGTTATAATTACACAAAATGTCTTTTTTGTTTGGTTATTCATATTGTTACTTACTTGACTAAAACACCTCTAAAAACTCTGTCATTGTTTTAACCGTGTTACTTTAGGATTGAAAGCCCCTCCTTTTTGTTTTTTATTCTGTGGTTTTGTCTTTAAATTGTTTGCACCCTTTATGGGCATATAGACATGAACACTTCGATGCTTCATTGAGCAGGTTGGTACGTTTGCTGCGATACGTCACAGTGTCCGCCATATTTAATGTGACATATCTGCCAGTAAGCTAATACAAGTGAATGGACTGAACTTCACAAAGTGCCGTTCTAAAATATCTGTCACTGACACATTCTCTCACACACACTAATATATGTACTAGTCAAAGAAAGCACTAAAGAGTGCAGCAACAGTGTTTCTAACTTTTGATGTGATTATTTAATTGCTATGGGAAATTTACACCCTCCCCTTTTGTCATGTTGTCCTGTGGGAGAGGTGTGTGGTGTTTATTTTTCATCTAAATACATCCAGTTTATTTATAGATCTACTAAGTTAGTTTTTGTTATCACTATTGTAATATATTAATCCATTCTGTAATGTAAATATTTAAGTGAAGCTACAATCACAAATTAGCAGGAATTAACTTTAGTTCTGTGATGTACTTTTGTGTTCCTTGGAGGGGGAAGCCATAACACGGCTGTTTTTGTTTGTTGTTATTGTTACCGGCACCAGATCTAGGGGGAATCTGAGCCAGTATCAAGTGGCGCACAGGCAGAAGAATCCTGTGCAACCAATATCTGTGGATCTCAGAGGAAGCGAGTTGTTATGTTACTCCAGCAAGAGCTTGTTTATTCTAACAACATTTTCAATTAAAGAAAAAATAAATAAACAAAATACAATTACAGTATAATTCACATTCAGTCAACATCCAGAGTCTTTACAAGGAAATAAAATAAAACATGCATAAATAAAATAATATAATTACAAAAAATGAAGAAAATCTGATCCAAAGTTAACAACCAAACTGAACACAACATTCCATCTACAACACACTGTAAATACCAATGTTTGGGAGTTATAACCGCTATAGCGGTTATAAAGGAGATTAAGCTCATCACAAAAAATACACCTTTATGAGAAAAAAAATACTATGCCAAGCATTTCCCAAATACCAATATGGCAACAGTGCCCAAATACAAATATAACAGTCACTAATTAAGTAATTTAAATAAGTTCAAAATCTCAATGGCTTCAACAAAAATCAAGCTAGGACTGCTATGGTACTGCTAAGCTTATGTTAAGCTTTGACACATGTCAAAGCTTAGTATAAAACTGTCTAAAATTACACAATATATTTAAAGAAGCTGTTTTTATGGGTTTATAAGAGTTGCCTTTTATCCTACCTGTGGATCAGAGGAAGCGAGTTATAATGTTACTCCAGCAAGAGCTCGTTTATGCTGAGCTGCGCATGCCCAGAGCCAGAAAACCCGTTCTCCCTGTTTTTTGGGAAAAGAAAGAATAAAAAACGAAGACAGTAGCCAGGACTAATTCTAATTAAAAAATAGGGGGTGTATTATTTTTTTTTTTACTGTTTCTCAACCCACTACATTCTCATCAAGTATGTTGTGTAAAAAAGATTTTGATTACTTAAAACATGTGAGACATGGTCTTCCCCCTTTGGTCATGTTGTCCTGCAGGAGAGGAGTTGGAGCAGGCAGCCATAACACAATTGTTTTCGGTTTGTTGTTCTCGTCAGAAATAAATCGAGAAACCATCAGTTTCAAAGAAATCTCGTGTCACGGCCCTGATCATTCAATAAAACCAGCACAACGCAGAAAGGATCCAGTTACTCATTTAACTTCAAAAAACAAATAATGTTTTCAGTCTTGGAGATTTTCTGACATAATAGTTACTGCTTAGGATAACATTCAGTTACCTGCTAAGTAATATTAATATTGGCTATCAATATCGGCCCAAATGTTGAAATCTGTGCATCCCTAATCTTAAGTAGAAAATGGCTTTCGTCTCAGTTTAAATAGTTGAAATACAAACAGGGCAAAAACTTGAAACCAGACAGAAAAACAGAACTATAGAAGAATCAGTGACCATGCTCTGTATCTCTGAGTCAAAGAGTAACTGGATACATTCAATTCAAAGATAGAAATAGCATCACAGCTTGTAGACTTGAGAAGAGACTAGAAGACATTTCTGAAAACTCGCACTGCAAAAAGAAAATCTCCCGTCTGTCCGCCTCCCCACCCTGATTTGAAACTCAAGCTGCCGACTTTCCTCTGCCACCTGCTTTGAGGTCCAGCATTGCTTATTCTTACTAGTCAGAGGACAAACATCCAGCCCTCTTACTGGTCCACTGGGTGGTTGACGTGGAAACAGCCCGACACGTGAAACTGAATGGATGTATGTACAGTATTTGAGGAGGGATACTTACAGCTGACTCTATGAAACATGTTCTGCCTCAGCAGAACACGCCACACACACACGCGCACACACACACGCGCACACACACATACAGAGAGGAACGGACAGATGTGGGATCAACCCACCAATCGCATCAGGGTTAACATCACTCACCCCAACATGAACAGTTAACCTTTCAGTTTCCTTTGACTAAGAAAAAAAACCTACTAAAGGGAATTTAGTTTACAAGATGCCTGGATCAGTTAGTCATGATCGTAATATCGATTTACTAGGCACAAGCACACACACACACACACGCGTGCATGAAAAACGCACACACACATAAATGCTTTCTGCATTTGGCCTCAGAGAGTCTGGCTCAGTGTTATTCTATCATCCCTCTGCAGTGTCACATTTAACTATAAATTTAAACTCCCCAAGTGTTGGGGTTTTATTTAATGCACAAGATCTTAAAGTTTAACATAACAAAATAGCTTAGGGGATTATTTTGGTATTCTAAGATGTGTGAAACATCATTTCTGGTTTTTAAGTTGCTGAAATCTCCTGGTGGTGACCCATTCACTTGGATTACGGGTCACCTTGTCTCAGCTTCGGGGAATCCCCTTTGGCTTTTGAAATAGATATGACTGGCTCATCAGAAGATTTGCTGCTTCCTATTACTTACCTTTTTATTCCACTTCAGAAGGTCTAATAGTAGAAAATGTAGTCATTAATTGCATTTCCATTGACCATGCAGTTGCGCAATTTGACATTTTGAAAATAAATTTAATCATAACGGAAATGGCATTTTCGAAAATTCTTAGTGCTAGAATGAGGTGGGGTTTTTTGTCGTATTAAAATTGGTTTATTCCTCAAAAGTCCAATGGAAACACTTTTTTCACATCACATGGTCAACAATCAGATGTTACCACTGGCAAAAACCAGGAAGAAGAAGATGACAGGAAGTAGTTGGAGGATTGTGGCATACAATGTTTTTTGATGAACAATCTTATTCATTTTAATTGTGTTTCTTATTTAATAGAAACAAATTCGGCTCCCACCTTACCGGCCACTGTTAGTCGGCTGGCAGAAAGAAGGTTAACACTTAAAAGAATCAAAACATTTCTTGACAGTTATGGTGTGGAAACTGATCTAATCTCTGTTAAGCTAACAGAGAATAAAGTTGCGTAACAAGTTTAGAGCATTTTTTCTAAGCAGCCAACTCTTAGTTGGACCAGCTCAATTAACCAGCTAATTGAGCTGGTTAATCAGCCAGTTGAACTAAATAACCAACTAATATTAGCATCTTATTCTTGTTTGATAACTAGAACAGTAGATAAAGGTTAAATCTAAAAATCTAAATGAATGAGGTGTTTTGAATAATAAACCCTTGAAAAAAAACTACCAACATTAAAAGCAGTTTATCATTTATATTCTTAGCTTGCAAACCACAAAATAAGAAAATAACACAAAATGACATCACACACATCAACTACCAGTATTATCTTTCAGTTTATTTGTAATTAATTTTTTTTAGTAGCAACAATAAAAGCGTCCCTTTTAATTATTATTATTGTTATTATTTACTTTGATTTCAAATCAAAGTTGATTTGGAAATTGACCCCCAGCGGAGTTCTGACCGCAACAAAATAATACATAAATTTCGGACATTGTGAACCATATCTACAACAATGCCTAAAATACATAATAGCACTTTGGCTTATTAAACTGAGGTCTACAGGCTGATGACCTTCATTTAAGTTAGAAGATAAGATAAAAATATCACAATTATGAAAAGTATGAATTCTATAATAATAAAAGAAGGCAAAAAATGTGAAGGTAATTTTATTTATATATCACATTTTCTGCAACGAGGCAATACATAAGTGCTTTACAGGAATTAAAAGGAAATGCAAACAAAATAAACCAAAAGAAAGAGCAAAAGAAGAAAAAGCGAATCCAAAGTAAACAAACTAGGTTCTCCTATTCAGCGTTGCTAGATAAGTATAAGTAAGTATCCTTTGGTCTAAATACCCTAAATTGGTAAAAGTAACGAGTACTCCACAGTTTCTAAGTACAGTAATAACAAAAACTAAGTGTTCCTGTTCTGGACGAATTCTTTCTGGATTCTAATTTCGTTCTAATTCCTTTTCTGGATTGCAATAAGAGGAGTCTCTCTGCATAATAATCTAAAAATTAATCTAATATTGGTCTAAATAGCGAGTACTCTACAGTTTCTAAAGAAATAAGCTAAAGATTGACTAGCTTATTTCTAATTTGTTTAGAATTAAGAAGATAAAATATAGTCGATTGAACCTTCTGGTAGACTTATGCAGAAAAATAAAATAAATAAGTATCTGTGTGGCTCTAGTACCCTCAGGTTGAACTGTATTTCATTTAAGACAGTGTGTTCCTACCTGTACTCTCGGTCGGCCTCTCCCTCCGGCTCAGACCCCGGCTGGAGCTGCGTCGGTCCCGGGGGAAGGTGCGTCGACAGCAGGTAGAGATAGACACTTGCAGTCGCCACGATGCCAGTTAGTCCCGCTAAGGAGCGCATGTTGTCCCGTCCAGAGAAACTTTACTGCTGACCGGCAACTTTCAAGAACAACTCAGTTTAAGCGCAGAGGAAGTACGCCGGTGGACGACAGGTTGACGTGTTCTGGTTCCGTTGGACGGCACCGGCTAAAAGAAGGTGTCACTTTCCGAGAGGCAAGCCGCATATGACGGTTGACATTCTGCCAGTGTTCGGTGCACGGATCGTATAGCAGCCTGGTGACAGACAGCTTTCTTCAGTACACATGGACATGTTTTTTTTTCTCTACTTAGCTAGCATATACTATTATCCAAAATATATAGAAATATTTCTTCATTTCTGTGAAATATTAACATATTTTTGAATGCAATGTTAACATGCAATTTAACACAACGACCACTAGAAGGCAGGGTAAATAAACTGTACTTGAATTTCCGTTTTAAAGTGAAACATAGTGATATTTCTACGTCAGTCGTATTTTCATTCGGCCAGTAGCTCCAAGTGTGTTTACTGTGGAATTAGCATACAATTGATAAATATTAACTTAAGAATTTATAAATGAAATAAAACATATTGCTCACTAACATTTAAACACGTAGTGCTTTGAAAAAGTATTTGTCCTCTAGGACTCCGTGGCTTAGTTTACTTTTTGTATTTATTCGGGTTATATTTGTCTAGAATAAAACATGTCTGATGATCTGAAACATTCATCAATATTTGTGCAGTACAGTGGAAATATATCATGGTGAGGGATCATACTTTTATTCTTATGCCACATTTCATGCAGACAGATCGGTAAGAATACGCAGGAACAGTATAGAACTGCTGCGTAATGAAACCATTGAAATAAAAAGAGGTGATAAAAGCACAATACATAATAAGATTGAATAATTAAAGCAATAAAAGATACAGGACATGTATTTATAAAGTGTGTCACAAAGGTGATACACGTTATAAATACTGTTCAAATACTATATATTTTAACAATTTTACATTTTATGGTTTAGTGTAAATGCAACGAGGTATTTTTCTCCATTTGTTAGATTCAGTTTTACTTAATTTATTAATTTAAAGATTTATTTAATAAAAAAAATAATAATTTCAAAAATACCAAAAATAAATCAAAGGAGAACAAAGACCATTCAGTGTGTCTGTTCTCGCGTGATTTCAGTGTCACATGACTAGCCATACGTTAGTGACTCGCTCCCAATGTTCATTGCCCTATGGCAAGCCCTCTTTGAAGTGTGGAGTCACTATGCACGAGGGTTTACAAGCGTGCGAAAATGTGAGAATTGGGACAATATATAACAAGCCGTTTCAACATAAATTAGGTTTTACAGGTGTAACACCGCCCTTACATTCTAGGTATCTCTAATTGTTTTGTGACTAGATGTTTTAGCGATTTAAGATATCTCTAATTATATTTCGATAGACAAAGTAACTATTTGAGATATCTCTAATTACATTCTGAGTAGTCGAAATGATGTCAGACTTACCATTGACTTGTATGGAGACTTTAATTCAAGATATCTACAATGAATTACTATCTGAAATACACATTTCAGATATCTACAATTAAATTATGATATCTTAAATGTATTTTTGGATAGGAGATTTGCAGTTTTGACTAGTGAAAACTAAATTATAGATATCTTAAAATCAAATAATGACTAGACAAAACTAAATTAAAGATATCTTGAATTGTAATTTTGACTAGTCAAAATTCATTTTACGATATCTCTAAATGAATTCGAGATATCTTGAATTACACAGCTTTTCTATTTAAGGTATCTTAAATTGGCATTCCGACTAGTCAGAATGACATTACTGATATCTTGAATTAGTATTCTGTCTAGTCAAAACGTTCCTGACTTACGTAGCAATTTGACAGTTTAATAAAACAATGAAAAATAGAGAAAACGAAAAAAGATGTTTGAAAATTCGCCGCTTTCATGTTGAAAATGGTTTGACAATAGTAATTTTAGCTTTTTAAAGCTGTTTTTAAGTGCATTCGGTTCGTCGGAAATGAATAAGCAGGAAATTCTTTGCAGATATCAGAAGTAGTCTTATAGTTTATGAAGTTTTGCTATCTCTGCATTTCCAACATTGTCGAGCCCTTTCTAATTTGTGGCATTTACTGACAATTTTGTGCAGGAAACATAAAATTCTGCAGGCAACTGTTTGGACACCACAAAGGGGTTTCCATGTCATTCTTAATTCAGATATCTAAAATTGTAATTTTGAATAGTCATAATTGTGTTGAAGATATCTTAAATCGTAATTACGGATATGTGTCCCGTCAAATGACAGATTCAGTGACGACATTTGAGATATCTTGAAAGGAATTTTGTCTAGTCAAAATGTAATCTTTAATTATTATTCTTACTAGTCAGAATGTAAATACAGATACCTTAAATTACCATTCTGGATAGTCAAAATGTAGTTTTGTCTAGTCAAAATGCATTTTTAGATATCTGGAATGTAATTACGGATAGTCAGACGAAACCGAATTTATGTTAAAACAGCTTGCCATAGTCAGTACGCATACATACAATCCACCTTTTAGCTCAAAATATCACATGCAGCAATGACTTGTGGGTAATACACTTCACCAAAGTCCGTAAATATGAAAGTACACTTCGCTGCAGCAAACAGAAAGGGGAGGGGACTATGGCAACAGAAACTGTTGTCACTAAAAATTCCTACAGTTGACACTTTGTACCTCAGTAACAGCTTCCACATTGAAGAGTGTTAGTACCCTGACCTGGAGCTCAGACAGGGAATGATTGGAAAATCCTGGATGTTGATTTTATGACCTCCTGTCAGAGGTCAAGACTAGTTTTGTTGTTTTTCTTATGAAAATGGAGAAGCACTACTCAATACTTTTACAGTGCAAAAGGATTTTCTCCCCATAAAACAGATTTTGGTGGGTAATGTAATTCTGCACAGAGTCTTTGGGTCTTGCAACAATCCAGCTAGTATCTTGTGGTAATTTCACCATAAGGCACTTCCTGTTTGGCACCCCAAAGTTTCTGTTCGTCCTCTCAGATGTTCTAGGGCCGTCCCTCCACCTGCAGGAAGTAGTAGGTTAGAGTGGGCTTGTCCCTGAAGCTCTGTTGGCCTGTCAGGTGGCTCACCACTCCCCTTCGCTGAAGACGAACGGCGTAATGTTTCGCCTCAGTCCGTCTGGTGCACAAACCTTGCTTCATTAACCAGTCCACCAAGTCACTCCCTCGAAAGATGGACTAGGGCAGGCTTGAGTAGATGTCATCGTGTCCCTGAAGGGTAGAAATGTATCTGAGATGTTCATCCGGCACCTCCATGTTGGAAGGAAGTGAAGTTTGGTTGCATGATTCGTCTGGACTGTAATTCCAGTGCAGATTCTGTGACTTGCCATGTCTCTGAGGATTTGTGTTTAAATACTGGGGATGATGGGAAAAGCAACGTCCAATTCCATTCTCCTGCTTCACTTCTCCACACCTGTGACAATTAGAGGAATGATTCACCTGTCGAAGCATTCACACTCTCCCCTGAGCCACTAGGTGGTGATGAAGAGGAGGGGAGCGCAGGAAGCAACCAAGCAAAGGAAATATGGCAGAGACAGGGAGAGAAAAAGCAAGGAAAGGATTAATTCATCTGAGATGAAAGGTGAAAGAAGAATAGGAACTTGTTTGGAGAAAAGCAAAGAGCATCAGCCAAGAGGCATAAAATTGTAGTGCCTGGGTCTTTTCAATAGGGTGGAAAGGTTTCATGTTTAGGCAATATTTATGTTGCTCTGAGGGAAACAAGACAGTAATACTTGAAGATTCATGCAGCATCACTAGTAAAAAGTCAGAATCAGAAAACTGGAACCACCATAAGATGTTATTTGAAGATCAGTACATTTTGCACACATTTTCCAAACCTACGATGAAATCTGTTGTAATATATACAGCAAATTCCAAACAACGAAAAATATTTATCCATGCTCCTTGACCTTTTAGACTTTGCTTCACTTCACAACCTCAGACTGAGCAATTGTGAACTAGACAGTAAATGAAAATAGCCTATTTTTATTATTTAAAAATAATCAAAAACAGAAATATGTCATACATTTGTGTTCAACCCCATTTACACTGTTACTGATGAAGAAAATCCATTTAAAACTGTCCAAGTGTTATTAAGTCTTAGAGAAACTGCAGCGGTTCTGAACTCAGGTGGGTGCTAGAGAACATTAGAATGAAGAAGACCAAACAGAACAGCACATAGAGCAGAGGTAAAGTCATGAAGAAGTTAAAAACAAGACTATAGTATATCAAACAATATCCCATAACAAGGGGACAATTCCAACAGTTACAAAGACGTGTCTGTCTCCTTAAGCTGACATACTAAATGAGGAAGGCATCAATCAAGAAGCCCTTGGCAACTAATGCCGGGCAAGGCTAATGCTAGCATATCCAAGGCTAACATTAGCACATCCAAGGATAACGGTAGGACATCCAAGGCTGATGCTAGCATATCCAAGGCATATCCCAACATTCAGAGTTACTATTGAAAGATTTAGATAGAAGTCTGCCTACAAATACAACTGGCAATCATTGGGAAAACTTGAAAATTGATAGCTAGAGATGCTCTCCATCCAGTTAGACTGAGTTATTTTGCATAGTAGAATGGACAAAGATATCCCTGGAATACCTTTAGCTGTAATTACAGCAAAAAGTGTTATTCAAAGTATTGAATGGCTGAATACAAAGGCAAGGCACACTTTTTAGCTTTTTATTTATCATGATACTCAAGCAGTTATAAATACTCTTACAACGCACTACAGAATGTGCCAACTGTGTCCCTCATACCTGTGAGTGTGTACTATGTCTTGTACACACTGGTCTTTGTGGTAGCGGACAAACTGGGTACAAGTGAGTCGGACGTCCTCAGGCACAGCAGACGGACTCGAATCATCTCCGTCTCGATTATGCCACAGGCTGAGAAACCTGGACAACATCATTATTTCAGAACTTTCTCAAAAGACGTTACAAAAGCAGTGTGAAATCACAGCTGAAATCTCAGCCCACCTCTTCTTGAACGGCACAATGATGAGGTGTCTGTCCAGACCAAATATTCCAAATGAAAGGAAGCCCTGGGAAACAGCAAGCAAAAACAAGCACAAGCTGTAGTCTTCCCTACAACAGCACACACATGCATTTCCATTGACTATATAATTGTTCAAATTTGAAATGCGAAAATAAATTTGGCAATTTTGAAAAAAATTATTATTTTTTTTTTATAAAAGTTTTTGCATGAGGTTGTTTTTTGGCTGCATAGAAATTAGTGTATTTCACCAAACTTCAATGGAAACATTTATCACATCGCACGAGTCACATGATCAGCGACCAGATGATCAATATGAGCAACGACCTGGATGTTACTGGTGGCAAAAACGATAAAGACGACAACAGGAAGTGGTAGGATGATGGTGCGGCGTGCTTTCAATGACTTGTCACTCTAAGCTTATTCACGTGTGAATTTAATTGGATTTCTTTCATTTGGGAAATTGTGTGTTTTTTTATATTAGCAGAGCATCAACAAAGTTTTGCTGATATTTGTAACAGAAATGGAGCCAAAGATACAAAGCATAGTCACTGAGGTACCTGCCCATAGTTGGCCACAGCACAGAAAAACTGCAGCTCCAGGTAAAGCCGACCTGGATCTTTGTTGAACAGCCACCAGAGACAGCTGGACAGATTCTACATGACGAGACAGCAATACGTCTTCCACTGCTTACACTTCATTTATGATCTCCATCCAAGGCAGTGAAGTTAGAATTTGAAGGTGGTTATTAATTTCTCTTTGTGAAACAATCAGTTGCAATTTGTCCTCTTTGCTTCCTGCTTACCGCCAGCAGACTGACGCTGAGCAGCAAACAGAGCAACATGTGTCTCACAGTCTGCTTATCATCGCTGCTCTGAAGGCCTGGAGGTGGCAAATCCAGCGGCTGCTCCGAGTCCGATGATCTCGGCTGCTGTCCATCGCACAGCGCCCCGCTGTGGCCTGGAGCAGGAAAACAGAAATTAGAATTGAGGTTCCTTCAACCTTCCTTGAAGCTGCAGCATATAACTATTTTAACATATTTGTTAAAGCTGTCATCATGTTGTTAATGTGATTAAAAAAGTTACAAATTTTAATATGTTAGAAAATATATTAATCAAGCTCCTTCACCTCCTCCCAGTGCTACAACTGCTACCTTAAGAAATGCACTGCTCCCGGTCAAAAACAGCTAGTCAGAAAAAGGAAGGTCAAAGCGCTGTCATTAAACCTCGGGTACACGAGGTGAGGGTCTGAGCAGCATGTACACAAAAGTGATCAACAGCGCTAAGACCCTACTCCTGGCTGTGACTGTGACTGGTTGTTTCTGACCAAGTGGTGTATTTCTGTAGTAAGCGTTGGAAACACTGGGAGAAAAGGGAGGGAGTAAATTTTTTCACAAACTTTTTGACTCATACCATACTGTCATGACACAGTAAGAGTTTTAACATGCATGTAAAAACATATTCATAAAAGTTACATACATTTTAATACTACTAATAATAATAGTAATAGTGTTGAAATGTTGAATGTGTAAAATTACAGACAGCTGTTTCTTTGAATGTCTATCAGAATTACTAAAATGTCATGCCTAAATGTTGACTACGTTACCTTCTAGTTTGTGCATTTATGAAGTCATTACTATAAGTTTGTTACCTGTGCTCTGTGTGCTGGCCATCATGTCAGGCCTGGTCTGGAGAGGAGAAATGTTGTGGAAATCTCCTCAACGAGACAAGACAAAGGACAAAAAGAGAACAAACTATTAACAACAGAGCAACAGTCACACACTTGTCCATCTGGGGATAAAAACAAGGTCTGAAAGACTCAAATGTCTTAAAATTAAAGAGAGAAACACAGCAGCACTACATGAATTGATGTCGCAGGTGGGAGAATTTGTGGAGTTGGCCTCCTGCTGCTGCTGTTGTTGATCTTCCAGGTCAGCCGGAGCCCTCAGTTCATCGTTGATGCCGGTGACAGCAGCTCGGCTCAGGGCTTCGTACCCGACCTGCTCCCGGCCCCCCTGGCTCAGACCCATCAGAGAAATGGCACCGAGGGCCAAGCTCACAGCCAGAACCACAGCAGAGCTGATTATCTGAGGCAGAAGGAAATGAAGGGGTTTGTTATTGTTAGGATGACCGAAATAAATAAAAATAACACAATTCTGTTGTTTTAGACTGCTATTCCTATCCAGGTAACAAACCAATGAAATAAAAACATTTTAAACACAGAGTGGTGATGTGCCAATAGAAAAACAAAAAATTGGTGTTTGGCCAGTTCGAAACTCAAAAATACAAAGTTTTTCTGATTTCTAAATGCACCATATGGAAGTACAACATTCATCAGTGTTGATGTTGTTACTAGACAAAAAGCAGTCAAAGTTAGCTATTTTCAGCATTATAGAAGCTAAAAGACATCAGAAGTAGAAGTGGGAAGAACTATCCAAAATATCGATTACATCAATACCCAGTTGGTATCGGATCAATACTAGCATGGTAGGATCGATACTTTAGATTCAAATTCACTCATAAAAATATATTTTATTTTTGGTACTGTAGTTTTCTAACTATCTCATATATTTAAATTTGATTGTTCTCAAATAATGTTTTGCACTTTGTTTATGCAGGAAAACATGTAAACATATGTTTTGTTTTTCTATTGATTATAGGCGTAATGTTAATATGTTATCAAAGTATTTTACTTTACTTACATATAAAATTTCTCCAAATTTTGTCTGAGGTTATGACAAAAAAGTAAAGGAAAAACCACAACACCTAAAAAGTCTGAAGTTCGATGTTACAAAAGTGAATAAAAAGTATCAGTGATACTGGTGCTGTATATCGGATTTAAACCAAAATATGCAATACTGCACGCCTCTAGTAAGAAGCTCTTTATACAAAACCTTTTCTGCATCATGTAGAGACATGTCTGCAGTTTGTTCAGCTTGCCAGAGAACAGGAAGGCTGAAGAGAAAAGTTGCTGCTTTTTATCCTGGTGAGCTCACAGCAAATCACCTCATCATGTTACATTTCTTAAAGATAAATCAAAAATGGCAGTCAAAGCTGTACAATAACTGCAAATTCAAAATCATTCACACAGTTCTGATCAGAGGATCTCCAATAAAAACGTAAGATTCCAACCTGAGCTCTGCCATAGAAGAAGGCAGAGTCGAGGGTTTCTGTCCTTTCTCCTGATATGAGAAGGATTCCAACTGTCAAAAAGGGAATCCTACAAAAACACACCAAGGACAGAATACTTAAACTAAATTATTCATCTCTTTCCAGTGGAGCTCCAGAGAATTATCTTCAATTCATACAAAGGCACACAGAGTCATCTTCTTCAATCAAGACAGAAATATAAAACCAAATAATAAATAAAAGATCATCTTTTCTCTGTGGATGCCACGGCTCCTGTCCCTGAATTCTCACCCCCAGCCCACAGCCATGAAGAGCCCAGGTCTGAGTCTCAGCAGATCATCTCTGTTAGTCAGAGCCAGACACAGAGGGATTAAACCTGGACACACAAAGAAGCCCAAATGTCTCTGAAGCAAAGAATAAAATGTTTGTTTGGCTGCTTTACAGGAACTGATGTTGTTTTAAGCATCTGGCAAATACAAACCTGTCCAGATGTAAGTGCTGTACAGAGATCCGTACAATAGAGTGAAGGTGAGAACTTTACTGAGGTAATTATCTTCTTGTTTCACCAGGAAGTTCCACAGGATCATGCTAATGCACACTAAGAACTGTCACACAAAGCAGAGGGTTAAGGTAGCAGACTGGAGCAAATATGAGCAAATATGCATTATATTAATGAAAACTGTATCAAATTTAACTGACCTGAGCCAGGAAAAGATTCAATACGAATAGATGAGGGAGCTGATTAAATTTCCTGCTAAGCAACATCACAGCGATGGTCCAGACCTGACAGGAACACAAACTGAGTTTCTCTTTTAAAATATCGATGCTGATCCCTGGTAGAGACTCAACTCTTCACTTCTAATACCAAAACCCAAATCTGAGGCTTTGCATCAGTTGATTCCGATCCAATACAGAAAAACAGCTGAATGGACTTAAAACATTTGTTAAAGTTATGTTAGAAATGTTTGTAAATGTACAGAATTACAAAATTATCTGCTAACTCTGCACCAGTACAACACATTTAAACCCACCAACAGTGTCACAAGCCAGTCAAACATGGAAAAAACAACTTTCATTAGTTCAGTCAGTGCAGTTCAGAACAGAATGGTCAATGTAAAATAAATAGTAAAAAAACTGAAACTGTCAAAACAATATGTTGACTACTTTGGTCAAACATGTAAAAAATAAACAGCAAAAAATAAACACCAACAAAACTTTCAAATAAAGAGCAAGAGAAAATAGGAAAATTGATTATAATCTAAAATAAATAAAGAATGACTGTTGCCATAGTTCCCTCCCCTTTCTGTTTGCTGCAGCGAAGTGTACTTTCATATTTACGGACTTTGGTGAAGTGTATTACCCACAAGTCATTGCTGCATGTGATGTTTTGAGCTAAAAGGTGGATTGTATGTATGCGTACTGACTATGGAAAGCTGTTTTAACAGAACTAGACTGAATAGATTTGACCTTATGAATTGGGCACATTGTCATTGATACTCAATCTGGATTGTTTTTCAAACATCGAGAATGATCCAGATATTGATATGATATCGTTGAACTTGAGGGAGCAGCAATGTAGAAGCACCAAAACCACGAACCAGTCCTATGAGGCTGATGATGCTGATGTTGAAGCTGACGTTTTCCAGCTCTGCCACCAGGGGACTAGGGTCCATCAAAGGAATGGTCAACAACCAGGCCGACACGTACATGATCGGAGCCGACAAAAAAGTGCTGATCACCATCCCAGACGTCACCTAGAACATAGAAAAACTGCTTCAAGTCAAAAGATTTCTGGTCACAGTTCAAAGTCTTTTCACTCTGCTAGGCTTTCTAATCAAATAGAGATTTAAAGAGAAGCAGCAAAAGCAAATGAGATGGATCTGCAGATTCATGCAATTTAGTTGGCATTAAGCCTGTTGCAATAAGCAATTGATCGGTTAATTACATTATGAATTAAAATAAGCTTGATAATTAGAATTCGGATGATTAATATTATTTGAAGGATAATTTTGTTTTCAAACTTCATAATCGATTTTATTTAAAGTTTTGGTTGTGTGTGTGGTTTTTATTTCCTTTTATTTATTGTTTTTGATTGTTGTGTTTTAATTTTAATATTCAAGTTATCTTCCAGTTCAACATACAATTTAAGTTAATGAGTCTTTGAGGTGGTAAACTTGCATTATTATGCTGTTATCAATACATTACTTGAAAATAATCTCAAAAATATTAAGGTTGTTTATCGGTAACAAATTGTCCAGCAACATTTGTCTCCATAACAGATCTACTTCAAGATAAAAAAAAAGTGTAGCAATAAATTAATTTATATTATTAGATTAGATTATATAATATTATATCAATCAATCAATCAAATTTTATTCATATGGCACATTTCAGCAGCAAGGCATTTCAAAGTGCTTTACATAATTAAAATAAAAACAGCATGTGACATTGAATAAACTGAGAAAGAGAAAGACATTTTGAAAAAGATTAAAAAAGATAAAAACATTTCAAACCCGCACCCCTTTTAGGACTTCAGTTAAATGTCGTTTTAACTGGGGCTCTAACCCTCTGGGACTTTAGTCAAAAACACCGTTTGACAAGGACTCCAACCTCTAGGTTTTTAGTTGAAACACCGTCAACTGGGACTCTTAACCCCATAGGACTTTAGTTAAACGTCATTTAACAAGGATTCTCACACCCCTAGATATAGATTCGTTGAACTGGGACATTTACTGGGGGCTTTACATAGTCAGTGTGAAAGAGAAATAAAAATAAGTTAATAACTAGATGAAAAGTAAAGATAAAAACATTAAAAACATCGAAGACATAAAAACTAAAGATAAAAACATTAAAAACATCGAAGACATCAAAACCCACACTCTAACCCTAATTTAGCCATAAGCAACTCTAAACAGGTGGGTTTTAAGTTGAGATTTAAAGGCACCCAGTGTTTCAGCTGTTTTACAGTTTTCTGGAAGTTTGTTCCAAATATGTGGTGCATAGAAACTGAATGCTGCTTCTCCTCGTTTGGTTCTGGTTCTGGGGATGCAGAGCAGACCAGAACCATAAGATGTGAGGGGTCTAGACGGTTGGTACAGCAATAACAGATCTTTAAGGTATTGTGGTGCTAAACCGTTCAGTGATTTATAAACTAACAACAGTATTTTAAAGTATATTCTTTGAGCTACAGGGAGCCAGTGTAGGGACTTTAAAACTGGTGTTATGTGCTCTATCTTCCTGGTTTTAGTGAGAACACGAGAAGCAGCGTTCTGGATCAGCTGCAGCTGTTTGATTGACTTATTAGTCAGACCTGTGAAGACGCTGTTGCAGTAATCAATGTGGCTGAAGATAAACACCCAGGTTTTGGGCCTGATCGCTGGTTTTTAGTTGTAATAACTGAAGCTGTGCATTGACTCTATATCGCTCCTCTTTAGGTCCAAAGATAATAACTTCAGTTTTGTTTCTGTTCAGCTGGAGAAAGTTTTGGCACATCGACACATTTATCTGTTCTAAGCATCTGTTCAGTGATTGGATGGGTTCAGAGTCACCTGGTGACATCGTAATGTAGAGCTGTGTATCATCCGCATAGTTATAGTAGCTAATCCTATTTCCTGTTATAACCTGAGCCAGTGGGAGCATATAAACATTTAAAAGAAGGGGCCCTAGGATTGAACCTTGGGGTACCCCACATGTGACCTTTGACCTCTCTGATGAGCAGTTTCCGATTAAAACAAAGAAATCCCTGTTCTTTATGCAAGATTCAAACCAGTTGAGCACTGGACCGGAGAGCCCGACCCAACTCTCCAGTCGATTCAGTAAAATGTCATGGTCAACAGTGTCGAAAGCTGCACTGAGGTCCAACAGAACCAGCACTGTGGTACTCCCACAGTCTGTATTTATATGGATGTCATTGAACACTTTTACAAAGGCCGTCTTCGTGCTGTGGTGAGCACGAAAACCAGACTGGAAGGAGTCAAAGCGATTCATTATTGTTAGGAAGTTATTTAATTGTTTAAAAACTGCTTTTTCAAGAACTTTGCTGATGAATGAGAGGTTGGAGATGGGCCTGTAATTCTTCAGTAGTGATTTGTCTAGATTGTTCTTTTTTATCAGTGGTTTGATAACTGCTGTTTTCAAAGTTCAGGAAAACACCTGAAGAGAGCGATGAGTTTACTATTTGGATCAGATCATTAGCAACGACAGGCAAAACTTTCTTAAAGAAACATGTGGGTAGGACATCCAGACAGCAGAAACTGGAGCTTAATTGACTTATAATTTCTTCTAGGGTTTTATAATGAAGTAGTTGAAATTGAGTCATTTTTCCTGCATTTGTTTTGTTTGGGCACAGCATTGGTACTGGCTTTGGAGTGGATGTGCAGATTAATCCTCTGATCTTTTGAATTTTCTCTGAAAAGTAACTGGAAAACTTGTTGCAGGCGGCATTAGATTGAAGTTTAGGTGGCAGCGTCACAGGAGGATTTGTGAGCCTGTCAACAGTAGCAAATAGAGCTCAAGCATTGTTAATGTTTTTGTTTGTGACATCTGCAAAGAAAGTCTCTCTTGCATGTTTTAGTGTTGAGTGATAGTTACATTGTCTTTCTTTATAGATGTCATAATAAACGTGCAGTTGAGTTTTATGCCATTTGCGTTTGGCCCTACGGCAGAGTTGTCTTGCAGATTGAACTGCTTGTGCATTTCTCCATGGAGATTTCTTCCTACCAGACACAACCTTCACTTTAATGGGGGCAATGTAATCAATGATATCTGAAAGTTTGCACTGAAAATCATCTACCAACTTATCTACGTCATTATAGCTTAAGGACGAGGAAGAATAGATTTGATTAAATGTTTCTGTGTTTTCTGTGAAAGTACGTTTTGTGATAGTAGCTTATTGTACAAGTGGGTTAACGGATAAAGAACTTTCAAAGATAACAGCAAAGTGATCCGACAGGGCGACATCAGTTACAGAGAGGTTGGAAATATTCACACCCTTACTGATAACCAGGTAAAGTGTGTGTCCATGAGTGTGTGTTGCTTGTTTGCATTATATTATATTATATTAGATTAGATTATACAGCATCCAACTCTGAGTGATTAAGTCTAATTCTACTTAGGTCTGACATTTATCTATAAATTAACATATAAATTAACATATTTCTTTGCACATACTTGCTATTTTAGTGGTGTATTTTATATTTAAGTCATATTAAATTACACACACACACACACACACACGCGCACACACACAGACACACACACATACATACGGGGCGCCGCCAGGAATCTTGGGCCCCCTGACAAAAAATTTGTTTGGGCCCCCCTGCACAGCTGCTGTTACAATTTTTTGAGTCTATTTGATCTATAAAAAGCATCACAATTTTAAAGGCTTGCATCTACCTTGCTTTCTTTGGTTCAATACTGATAATTATTACTGATAATCAATACTGACAATATTTACTGCTCATGGATTTAACACCCAACAGTCCACATCCAGTATGCCAGTAGGTTGCTTAATTTATTTTCTATTAGATTACTGAAATGTGTCTCCCCATGAGCAACAGTCAAAAGCAATGTACAAAAATACATGAAGCAATCCAGACTTCTCAAAAATTCTATGTAGTTGCATTTTATTCAAGCTGCAGTCTATAACTTTAATAAAAACGATGTTTTCTCCATATTTGTTAAAGCCGTCACGATGTCGTAGCAGTTTGTTATGAGACAGATAATCTGTGAAAACAATTAATCTCCTCCACCTCCTTCCTGAACTACAATTACTGGAGTTCTGGAGTCCTGACCAAAACAACCAATCAGAATTAGTAGGACGCTCTTAGTGTTGCCAATCAACTTAATTCGCTCACTGCTAAATGGTGGAGAAACAACTAATCATTACAAGAAACCATTTGTCTGCCATCATTGGTAGCTATGCTAACTAAACTGAGCATTCACAGTTTTGTGCTATGCTATCTGCAGCACAGCACAAATCAAGGTGGAGGAAGGATGAGCAGCACCACATGAGATTGTGATTGACAGCACTAAACCTTTCCTGCCACTGACTGGTTCTTTCTAGCACTGGGAGAAGGCAGAAGAAATCATTTTTCACAGATTACCTCGGAAAATGTTATGCATTACTCGGCATAACATTTCATTTCACTGTTATGCGGATGATTTGCAACTTTACATTAGAACGGGATCACCTTCCACTTCACCTCCGCTTATTGCGCTAACGTCCTGCCTGGAGGAGATTAAGTCTTGGATGACCCATAACTTTCTTCAGTTGAACTGTTCCAAAACCGAGGCCATACTGATCGGAACACCTCATCAGGTTCAATCCTCGACTCTGACGAGTATTTTATTCTCTGGACAAGACATTCCCATTTCCTCCGTTGTTACAAACCTTGGCGTCCGAATGGACTCCCATCTCACATTTGAAAATCACATTAAGCACCTGTTTAAAACCTGTTTTTTTTCCATCTTTGCAATATTTCCAAAATTCGTTCATCTCTCTCCCGTTCTGATGCTGAGACCCTCATCCACACCTTTGTCTCCTCCAGTCTCGACTACTGTAACTCCATGTTCATCGGAGTCCACCAAAAACACCTTCAGAGGCTTAAGTATATTCAAAACAGTGCTGCCAGGATCCTAGTGAGAGCTCGTAAATTTGATGACATCACACCAACTCTTTACGAGCTTCACTGGCTTCCTGTAACTTATAGGATTCAATATAAAATTGCACTTATCACCCATCACTGTCTACATGGAACCTCACCGGATTACCTGAAGGACCTCCTTACTTCACATTCAACTTCTAGACCCCTACGATCCCAATCCAGCAATCTTCTCCACCTTCCTCGATCAAGACTAAGGACTATGGGTGATCGGGCATTTGCTGTGGCTGCTCCTCATCTTTGGAACTCTCTCCCGGACTATTTGAGAGCCCCGCAATCATTGTCCGATTTTAAAACTGGCTTGAAAACTTTCCTCTTTAGACAAGCCTTCTCCACTTTTATTTGATAGTCTTTTTTTAATTGTTTTTGATTGTTGATTTTATGTTTTTAGATGAACCATGTAGCACTTTGAGATTTTTATTAATGAAAAGTGCATTATAAATTAAATTTATTATAATTATTATTATTATTACCTGTCATACCATACTGTCACAACATAATGACAGTTTTAACAAATATGTGGAAAAAATATATTTATATAAAAGTTACATAATGTAGCTTTAATTTCACTCAGGAGAGGACGGGTCAGGAGGGATGTGGGTTATAGCTGCTGCTGACTGACTCACCTGTTAAGTGATAAAAGGTACAAGGGACAAGTTAAATACATTAATATGTTGGTAATTTTTTTTCCTTAATTCATCAAATGCTAGTGAAAAGGAGGCAAACAGTAGTCTGTAGCTAAGCTAATTATGCTAATTGGTTGATAATCTCACAGTCTACCCACCTCTCTTGGACAAAAACTGGGTTATAAATTAACACTCTTGCCTTTTTCTTTCTCTCCCTCTCTTTTTTTTTGAAAACCTGATTTTATAACTTTTCTTAGCAGCATATAGTAACTGCCACAATCGTTCTTGTCTTCCACTTTGTGCAGCTGAACAGCATCACGGTGAAGCGCTTCAAGCAGGAACGAACCATTTAACACAGATAAGGGAGGTGGGGGGGGGTCAATATAATATATGTGTTGCCATGGCAGCGCACTGAGATGCAGTGGCTTGGCACTTTTCCTGCATTTCGGTGGTATTAACTTGGATCATTTCACTTTAAGTTGGGCGAACCACCTCTTGGCTAAACATGAACCACCGCTACAGTAAACATGTTCTGTTTGCTGCGAACAGAGTCTTACGGCTGATTTTTTTACACTCTAATATTTTACATCCCGGAGGACATAGCAAGTGCTACATCAAAATGATGATTTTCTGTGACTGCATAGGGCGATAGAGCGCTGGTAGGTACATCTTGAAGATCAGCGAGAAGAGTATTTACGTAAACTGTGTAAATATTGATACAGTTGGGATTGTAAACTTCATGGCTCCTTTATTACCTTTGCATTAACGAGAAAATAATGTATTACTTCGTATTTGACTCTAAACTATCTGATCATCGCACTGAATGCCTGTGTGCTATCATTGAAATATGTAAACCAACTTCAGCCATTTGATAAATCGATAAACGATCAAGAAATTATTCTAAGTGCTCTGGTAGTTTTTAACATGATTTTTAATGTTTCTGCCACTTCATTACAGTCATATCACACTTCTAACAATATTTAACCCTCAAATAGCCAAACTGACACTGGTCAGAGATTTTGATGGCCATAATTAGGGGTGAAAGTAGTTTTAAATGTTTTAAATTCTTGGGGGTACTATGACAAAAGTATATATATATATATATATATATATATATATATATATATATATATATATATATATATATATATATATATATATAAAATTGCTTCTTTGGAGTTTCTGTGCTGATGAATTCTTTTGCGAAGCAATAAAAGAATAAAAGCTGGGTAGCTCTTGCATTGTTACAGATTGGAACTGTATTTCCCTCAGCCCACTGGCTGCAATGTCGACACCATGAGATGCCATGAGACCTAAATTCTGAACATCATGGCATGGGGTGCATCCCAGTTTTCCATGTCTGGCATATAACCATTCATTTTAGCTTTTAAATTGGTTATATTGATCCTGTGTCCAGATAGAGGGATAATTAGTAGGCCTAGCATCATGACCTGTTTGTTCTGAAGATCCTGCAGCTTCCACTTCGTCTTCCTGACATGGCTTCACCCTCACTCTTATACTGATAGGAGCTCTGTTAAGTTAAAAGCACATCTTCTGAAGTTGATATATGTCTCCTCCAAAAGGTTCCAGAGGAATCACCTCAAACCAGATGTTGGACTGGTTTTTATTTCAATGTTATTTGTGAATGTTCGAGCAATAAAAGCTGGGTAGCTCTTGCATTGTTACAGAATGGAGCTGTATTTTCAACAGTGGAGTTATAAAGGTTGAAAAAGGTTATTTTTGGAGAAAGTCCCATCAACATCAATATTTTCACTAAATAAGAAGCAAAAAATCTTTGATAGAGGAAAAAATGACTGAGCTGAAAGCGAGATGCCAGAGAGCAATAAAACTAACAACTTAATTTCACATAATTATAGCGGTAGAAGCCATTTGTTTGTTAAATACTTAATGAAACATATTTATTGTGTTTGATGTTTGTTGTGAATGACGTATACTCGCAGACGAACAAGATAATTAGTCCAAGTTTGTCAATTCAGAAACTACAGCAGCTGTGATGCACCACAGCAAAGATAAACAAAATAACCTGAACAGGTGGTCAACTCAAAACCACTCGCACCTTTTTAC
This sequence comes from Poecilia mexicana, assembly GCF_051168715.1. Lineage (NCBI taxonomy): Eukaryota > Metazoa > Chordata > Actinopteri > Cyprinodontiformes > Poeciliidae > Poecilia > Poecilia mexicana. The sequence continues at coordinate 5,082,052 of NW_028263384.1, forward strand.
TCTCTCTCTCTTTGTCGTTTAAGCACACCCGTTGCCGTGGCAACGGCTCATTCCTTGAGCCGAGCACAGATTACGTTTAAAACATTTTGTCCGTTACGATAGGTTTTCAGGCTTGATATTTATTTTGCTTATTAATAAGCGCTCTCATGAACACAGCGGTGGTTGATTAGTTAATTTTAAATTCCTGCTCTGCTAGTTATTTTGATAATGGAACCGAAACGCGCAGAATTGCGCAACACCTTATTGAAACAATATTTACTGAAATTTTTATTTTTTTGGGTCATTAATTTGAACACGTTTTATTGACTTTCTTTTGTTTGTTTTTCTTTAATGAAGTTATGAACGTTTTGATAAGCCAGTCAGAGGAGGAAGTACTGGTCTCATCGTCCTGGCGGCGTTCAGTTTGTCATCTAATGCTGAGATCAACTCAAAACCTTCCACGATCGACGTATTGCAGCAAAGCACGAAGAGTTCAGAAACAATATGAAATGGGGGGGAAAAGCTATTTATTAACTGATTAAGTCATGTTTTTACGGAGCCCCCCCAGGGAACATGGGGATTTTTTTTTCTTTTGCATTCCCTCGCAAAAGGTTTTGTGTTCCCTCGCAATAACCTACTGATCAGTTCATGCGGCACAATTGATACTATAAGCCTTTTTTACGGTGGCCGCCGTACTTTCTGCTTTTATACAAGCTTATAAGGTTTTTCCATGGACTATTGAGTTATTATCGCGGGGTAATAAGTCGTCTGATTGTGTCTCCATTGTGTTCGTGTCTGAATGGTTTAAAGGCCTGCTTTCTGTGCAGTTCCATCTGAGCCTTAACAGACATAAACATGCAGTAAATAAATTGATTTTCAATCAGTTTTTTGCACCAAAGCGTTAATAATAATAAACACGTTTTATTATTATAAAACACAGCAAACTAATGGTGGTAGACGGCCGCACTGGATTAACTCGGGGAATCTCATCTGACCATGTATCAATCAACTCCTAACCTCTTCTTTGTTCTGTCACAATTATCGATTTTTTTATTTTTATTATCATGCTCCAAACTTTGCGAGGACTGACCACCCAGCTCACTCGCTTCCTCATACACACACAGCCAGCAGCGTCACCTTCCCATTCATATTAGATGACGTCACTCCCACATTGACACGCCCACCACCAGGTGTCAAAGCTGCTCCTGTCATATCAATAATTACTTATTTCATTCATATTGCTCTTATAGAGCCTCAGTGAAAACGTAAAAGTATTGCGAGGGAACGCAAAAGTATTGCGAGGGAACGCAAAAGAAAAAAAATTCCCCATGTCCCCTGGAGGGCTCCGTATGTTTTGGATTGTTCTTGAAAAACTAATCAGTCACGGCGGATTCGTGGGTGCACTCACGGCTGCACAGTGGACCCAATGATTCTTTACAGCAGACAGCTGCTCCTCTCTCTTGCAGGTACTGCGTACCCCCACTAAATCTTTTAGGGGTAAGCAGTACCCGACCGTACCCCTGGCCATAATAATCTGTGACCTTACTGTTAGGGACCGTAAATTATGTCGGAGTGTAAAACAATAGTTGTTGTTTTGTTAGCTATAAGGGCTGAACCACAGTACTCTCCAGTACCAGACGTGAGGATGAATACAAACATAAAAAGTGTTAGAATTCATGTGTACCCCAGGATTCCAATTAAAAAAGCCAAGAACATTTTAAGACTCCTCACACCCCGGTTACAATTTGCATTAAAGCAAGAAAAAACAGCCTGAAGAACAGTTTATACCCGGTAGCCATAAGGGCATTATACCCTGTAGTACTATATTGCATAGTTTGTAATAATGACATTTTATATATATATCTATAGATATATATATATATAGATATATATATATATATATATATATATATATATATATATATATATATATATCTATAGATATATATAGATATATATCTATAGATATATATATATGAGGCATTTCTTTCATTAAAAGATGAAAGCTTCATGCTGCTCCTGCTTCACTTCTGTTGCATGGATCTTACATGCTTAAATGTTTGAAATGCTGTATGGCATTAGTATTGTAATGCAGTGGTGGAGAAAGTACTCAAAAAATTTACTTAAGTAAAAGTACAAATACACAGACAAAAATATACTCAAGTAAAAGTAAAAGTACCACATTAACATTTTACTTAAGTAAAAGTAAAAAAGTACTGGATTTTAAAAATACTTAAGTATTAAAAGTAAAAGTACTTGCTGAATAATACCTAATTGCTAATATTAAGTGAACTGATCGTATTTAATTTTAATACATCAGTAATGTGCCATTTTAATGAACAATGCCACAGATAAAGCATGTTTTCATTGTGTTTACTCTATAACATAGTTTAGACTTAGATATTTGATTCTATGCATCATAATTTCAGGGATGGAAACATCTTGTCTCCTGCCCTAACATAGCATGAACTACTTCTTCTTTTTTGGCCACTAGTGACTTTTATTTTGAAAGAAATCCAACTGGCAGGGAAGGATATGGAAGTCCTATAGGACTTGGTAAAAATCCGTCCGGAAGAATCGGATCGTTCCTGAATGTCATATCACTATATTGTACTTTGGTCACAGCGTTGTCCCATATATGCGACACCTCAGTCAACACCTCCACACAATAATTCAGCGCATGAGTGACAACTTTTTTTCATTGCAGATGCAACATATGTGTCTCAGTACAGCTAGCTTTGCTAGCATCACGTCCACGGATCTGACCTTTCTTTAAGCTTTCCTTTGAAGTGACGCTAAAAGTTGGACGAAGTCCCCACTGTATGTGAAAGCGAAGTGCTGCTGATTTACCGCGGTAAAGCTAGCCGGCTCTGACTCCAGCCGGCCCAGCACACAATATACAAGTGCGCGGTCGCTCGAGACATTATGGTACACCCATTTACGTGCTGCTTTCACAATAAAAGCGCACATCCGGTCCATGTTTGAGCTACTCAAATCTGGCCGCAGCATTTGCAAACAGAAAATAATATATGCTGAGAAACTAATACAAAACTAATACCATATAGTCATTTTTATCTTTTTCCCCTAAGTTGCCGTGCACATTGCTGAGAAACTCTCTGTTTCCAAAGACTGCTACCACTTCTGGATGAAAGAGGGGCACCTCTAAAACAGAACCAGAAAGTGGCAACCAGATCTGATGTGTAATTTCAAAATAAAAGCCTATCAAAAAAGTCATTTTTTATCTTTTCCATCTAAGTTGCCGTGCACATTGCTGAGAAACTCTCTGTTTCCAAAGACTGCTACCACTTCTGGGTGACAGAGGGACACCTCTAGAACAGAACCAGAAAGTTGCAACCAGATCTGATGTATAATTTCAAAATAAAAGCACTTCAAAAAAGTCATTTTTTATCTTTTCCCCCTAAGTTGACGTGCACATTGCTGAGAAACTCTCTGTTTCCAAAGACTGCTACCACATCTGGGTGACAGAGGGACACCTCTAGAACAGAACCAGAAAGTTGCAACCAGATCTGATGTATAATTTCAAAATAAAAGCACTACAAAAAAGTCATTTTTTTATCTTTTCCCCCTAAGTTGCCGTGCACATAGCTGAGAAACTCTCTGTTTCCAAAGACTGCTACCACTTCTGGGTGACAGAGGGACACCTCTAGAACAGAACCAGAAAGTTGCAACCAGATCTGATGTATAATTTCAAAATAAAAGCACTTCAAAAAAGTCATTTTTTATCTTTTCCCCCTAAGTTGCCGTGCACATTGCTGAGAAACTCTCTGTTTCCAAAGACTCCTACCACTTCTGGATGACAGAGGGACAACTCTAGAACAGAACCAGAAAGTGGCAACTAGATCTGATGTGTAATTTCAAAATAAAAGACCATTAAAGTAGTAGTTTATATCTATTCCACCTAAGTTGCCGTGCCCATTGCTGAGAAACTCTGTTTCCAAACACTGCTACCACTTCTGGGTGACATTGGGACACCTCTAGAACAGAACCAGAAAGTTGCAACTAGATCTGATGTGTAATTTCAAATTAAAAGCCTATCAAAAAAGTCATTTTTTATCTTTTTCCCACCAATTTGCCTTGCACATTGCTGAAAAACTGTGTTTCCAGTGACTTCTCTCACTTCTGGGTGACAGATGGACACCTCTACAAGACAACCAGAAAATATCAAACACATATGATCTATAATTTCAAAATTAAATCCCTTTAAAATAATACGTTTTTATTTTTATATACACAAATAAGTAGAAAATGTAAAGAGCTGCCTCACTCAATCATCTTTTTTATATACAGATTTTTCTATAATCTCCTATACATGTACTACTTATATACAAACCAGATTTCAAAACAGGTGTGACACTAAACAATTTGTGAATAAAAACTGAATGCAATGGTGTGGAGGTGGCAACATATAATATTTTATTCGTAATAGAACATAGATGGCAGATCAAAAGTTTAATCTGAGTAAATGTAACATTTTACAGGAGATATATGTTGAGTCAAAATTTCACAATGTCTATAAATCCCAAAAAAGTTGGAACACGGCCATTTTGACCACTCTGTGCCATCTCCCCTTCTTCTTACAACACTCAGACGTTGTAAGACGTTGACTTTTTTGATAGGCTTTTATTTTGAAATTACACATCAGATCTGGTTGCCACTTTCTGGTTCTGTTTTAGAGGTGACCCTCTGTCATCCAGAAGTGGTAGGAGTCTTTGGTAACAGAGAGTTTCTCAGCAATGGGCATGGCAACTTAGGTGGAATAGATCTAAACTACTATTTTAATGGTCTTTTATTTTGAAATTACACATCAGATCTAGTTGCAACTTTCTGGTTCTGTTCTAGAGGTGACCCTCTGTCATCCAGAAGTGGTAGGAGTCTTTGGTAACAGAGAGTTTCTCAGCAATGGGCATGGCAACTTAGGTGGAATAGATCTAAACTACTATTTTAATGGTCTTTTATTTTGAAATTACACATCAGATCTAGTTGCAACTTTCTGGTTCTGTTCTAGAGTTGTCCCTCTGTCACCCAGAAGTGGTAGCAGTCTTTGGAAACAGAGAGTTTCTCAGCAATGTGCACGGCAACTTAGATGGAAAGGATAAAAAATGACTTTTTTGATAGGCTTTTATTTTGAAATTACACATCAGATCTGGTTGCCACTTTCTGGTTCTGTTCTAGAGTTGTCCCTCTGTCACCCAGAAGTGGTAAAAGTCTTTGGAAACAGAGAGTTTCTCAGCAATGTGCACAGCAACTTAAATGGAAAGGATAAAAAATGACTTTTTTGATAGGCTTTTATTTTGAAATTACACATCAGATCTGGTTGCCACTTTCTGGTTCTGTTCTAGAGGTGTCCCTCTGTCATCCAGAAGTGGTAGCAGTCTTTGGAAACAGAGAGTTTCTCAGCAATGTGCACGGCAACTTAGGTGGAAAAGATAAAAAATGACTTTTTTGATAGGCTTTTATTTTGAAATTATACATCAGATCTTGTTCCAACTTTCTGGTTCTGTTCTAGAGGTGTCCCTCTGCCATCCAGAAGTGGTAGCAGTCTTTGGAAACAGAGAGTTTCTCAGCAATGGGCACGGAAACTTAGGTGGAATAGATCTAAACTACTACTTTAATGGTCTTTTATTTTGAAATTACACATCAGATCTAGTTGCAACTTTCTGGTTCTGTTCTAGAGGTGTCCCTCTGTCACCCAGAAGTGGTAGCAGTGTTTGGAAACAGAGAGCTTCTCAGCAATGTGCACGGCAACTTAGATGGAAAGGATAAAAAATGACTTTTTTGATAGGCTTTTATTTTGAAATTACACATCAGATCTGGTTGCCACTTTCTGGTTCTGTTGTAGAGGTGTCCCTCTGTCATCCAGAAGTGGTAGCAGTCTTTGGAAACAGAGAGTTTCTCAGCAATGTGCACGGCAACTTAGGGGGAAAAGATAAAAAAATGACTTTTTTGATAGGCTTTTATTTTGAAATTACACATCAGATCTGGTTGCAACTTTCTGGTTCTGTTCTAGAGGTGTCCCTCTGTCACCCAGAAGTGGTAGGAGTCTTTGGAAACAGAGAGTTTCTCAGCAATGGGCACGGCAACTTAGGGGAAAAAGATAAAAATGACTCTATATATATATATATATATATATATATATATATATATATATATATATATATATATATATATATATATATATATATATATATATATATATATGTTTTGTATTAGTCTCTCAGCATATATTATTTTCTGTTTGCAAATGATGCGGCTGGATTTGAGTAGCTCAAACATGGACCGGATGTGCGCTTTTATTGTGAAAGCAGCACGTAAATGGTGCAAAATGTCTTGAGCGACCGCGCACTTGTATATTGTGTGCTGGGCCGGCTGGAGTCAGAGCCGGCTAGCTTTACCGCGGTGCTGATTTTACATGTCGCCATATCTTATAATTTATGCAGCGCTATTATATTACTGACGATCAGACAGACATCTTCTCCCGCTCAGAGGAAACCTCTGCGCATGTCTGGAGCTCCGCATGCGAGTAAAGGTGGAGGCGATGGGTGACAGACACTAAGTCACATTATTGCTTGGATTTTACGGCGCCACCTTAAGACTCTGAACGAGTAACGCGACAGTTTTGTAGAAATATAGTGAAGTAGAAAGTACAGATACTTACTGTAAAATGTAATGGAGTAAAAGTAGAAAGTACCCATTATTAAATCTACTTAAGTAAAGTACAGATACACGAAAATTGTACTTAAGTACAGTAACGAAGTACTTGTACTTTGTTACTTCCCACCACTGTTGTAATGCAGTTTGTTGTTTCAAACAGAACTCAAGAACTCACCACCTCCAGCTCCATGTTGTAGTGGCCGGCATATATAGCCACGCTTGGTGCAGTTGGAAAGACTCCATAGAGAAAAGCAAAATTGGATAAACTGGTGTGGTTCGGACTTGTGCTGTTCACCCCGACATCCAGGATGTCCACCATGTCTTTGCAGACCAACGGCATCACCAGGCTGGACCAGACAAACACCACATAATTACTAAAACACTAAACGCTTCCAGATGTTGCACTTTGTAGCTCGGTTTTAGATCTCCAAACTTTTCAGCTTATATACTTTACCCTGTAAAGATGACAGAGCCCAGAAGGGGGCAGTGTCAAGCATTTTCCAGGCCCAAAATGCCATTTTATAGGACAACCAAATAACTACATTAACTTCAGTTGTTATAAAATACTGTATATATCAAACATGATTTAAAAGAAATTTCACTTTGTAATTCAATGCCTTGAAATTGGGTCTGTCTCTTTAAGAAGCTTCAGCTCTTTCTGAATCTCCGCCTTCAGGAAGTCATCCCAGCATGGCTCCTCGATTAACCCACTATTAACCCTGTTACCGACTCTTTGCAAGCCCATCACTTAATCACACGACCAGGGGCGCCGCCAGGAATCCTGGGCCTCATGACAAAAAATTAAATTGCCCCCCCCCCCCTGCAACTGCTGCTACAGTTTCTTGAGTCTATCTGTTTGTTAAAGTCACAATGTTGTGACTATGAGACGGATAATCTGAAAAAAATCAATCTCCTTCACCTCCTCGCTGAACTACTATTGTTAGCTAAAGTAATGCAACGTTCTGACCAAAAACAACCAATCAGAACCAGGAGGAGGGTCTTACTGTTGTTAATCTACCTCATTCACTCCTTTCTAAATGTGCTAATGGCAGAGAAACAACTTATTGTTACAGGAAAACTTCATTGGTAGCTATGCAAACTAGACTGAGCATTCAGTTTGAATCTGCATAGCTCTGTGCTATGCTAGTTACAGCATAGCACAGAGCAAGGGGAAGGGAGGATGAGCAGCCACATGAGATTGTGATTGACGGCGCTAAAACCCACCTCCTGCCTCTGATTGGTTGTTTCTAGATAGCACGGGGAGAAAGTAGAGGAAATAATTTTTTCACAAATTATCTCTCATGCTACACTGTCACAACACAATGACAGTTAACAAATATGTAAAAAGAAATCTTTTTTATAAACGTTAAATACTGCAGCTTTAATTTCAGTTAGAAGAGGACAGGTCAGGAAGGACGTGGCAACATACTGTATATCTGTAATTTAAATGCAAGCCAAGGTAAAACTGTGTGGGCTGGCTGCAGTCCAGACAGGAGGCTGTTTTTTATTATCATTTTATAAAGATTGTTTGAATTTCTGTCAGCAACAAATACATTGTTTTTGTTGTGTAATTGTAAAAAGAGCAAAGACACAGAGAAATCCGTATAGATTCCCTGGAGTGATGCTAACTAGCTTGTCATTGGACACAGTGTTGCTCACCTTTTTCACTGGGACAGGGGGGGAAGAAGGTGTATGCTGGTATGGTGGTTAGAGCTGCTGCTGACTGACTCGTCTGTTGTTAAGAGACGAGTTTCTTAAGAGGTACAGGTACAAGTTCAACATATGAATATCTTGGTATTTCTTTTCCTTAATTCATTAAATGCTATGGAGGCAAACAGTAGTCTGTAGCTAAGCCAACTATGCTGAATGGTTGATAATCTCACACAGTCTACTCACCTCTCAGAGAAAAACTGTGTTACAAATTCACACTCTTGTCATTTTCTATCTCTTATCTCTCTACTTTTTTGAAAACTTGACTTCATTATTTTTCTAGGCAGCATAGTGACTGCCACAGTCGTTCTTGTCTTCTACTGACTGCTGCTGAAAACGTCACTGTCAAGTGCGCCAAGCAGGAACAAACCATTTTCATGCAGATCCAGGAGGGGTGTTCAATACAAATGTAGATGTGCACTTTTTGGTCTGGGAGGGGTAACATTTAATTTTTACTGCTAAAAAAAACACAATAACAGTAATAGACAGGGCCCTGATTTTTTTTTTTACATTTCTGTAAAAAAATGTCCTAACTTCTAAGCCTTGCAGTTCGGGAGAGTTCTGAGAAAGCAGGGAGCCAGAGACCTCCGCTTTAGTCAGCGCTAACCAACAGATACACGTCTTATATCATTCATCTTCAGGCCCCGCCCAGCAGAATCGTGAGCAAAACTCGTTGAGTTCAACCAAAAAAAGGGAGCAGCAAACAAAACTTTCAGAATCTCCACTAAAAACTTAGGCTGTCAACCAAAAAATTCTGACATGCACAAATAAAAGATTATGTTCTGAAAATAACTTTTACACTTCAAACAAAAATGAGTGAAAAAAGCAGGAACGAACAATAAAATAAGTTTGGTTTGTATCCTTGTCTGTCTGTGCAGCTGACCTCACAGTTTTTATGACTAGTTTTAGAGTTACATTAACTGAATAAAAGTGACTTTTACATAGGTTGTCTTGACGGCTATCATGGCGGAGTAAGCCGCATTCTGAATAGATTGATGTCATGTACAAAGGGTCAGTATTTGATTTTACAAAAATAAAACTGACTAGAAGTGAACACTCCTGACATCCTCCTCTGTCTTACTTACAGTTTGGCTGTTATGAGGAGAATCAGGGCAACTCCAGTGTCTCTGGTTAGTTTTCTTAGCTGGCCGACCTGCCTCATAAGTACAGAGATAACATCTCAGTAAACCTTTTAGGCTTGTGACCATAAAAAAAAAAAAAGATTCAATCTCCAACAGCTCACCATAATGAGGCCAAGGTAAAACAACGCTGCTCCTCCGAAGGAGTTGGCCAGGCCGTCTATGAACTCAGAAAGAACGGAGGGAATCCGTTCTCCCAGGGCAAAATGAGAGATGATTCCCACTATCACCATGAACACTATTGGGTTCTTCAACACCTTAAGAGGCAAAGAGACAAATTTAGAAGAATGAACCAAACGTTAATACTTCATAACTGATATTACCTGTAAAACTACAATTCCCAGAATGCCAAGACTATTGTGTTGCAGATGGCTGGCCTGCCTCCAACTTTGCACTTCACAGAGAGCAAAGCCAATGGGGTTGAGGAGCATGAGGGAAACCGGGGCGACTAGGTAGATGTACTGCAGGTATTCTGGGTACGTGCTTCGATACAAAGCGTCGACTGGAAGAGAAGACACAGCCAGACCTGAGAAATTATCTCAGATCAAATGTCCATGCCGGGTGATTCTTACCAATTGGGTATCCCAAGGCAAAGTCATTACTCTGGGTAGCAAAAATGGCGTAGAGACCAGCCTTGCTGTATCTATTGTCTGGACTGGCCACCATCAGTGTCAGCACACACACCAGCACAAACACCGTAACCTGCTAGCAAGACAAGGTTATTAATTTTCTTCTAATATAGCAATAATAATATAATAAAAATATATAGACACATTGCATGTTACGCACGCGCACAACGCTGGAGGGCAAAAAGGCAATTCTTTTACATGTCATCCACAGAGCTGCTGTAATAGAATCATTCTGTTAACTAAATGAAACCTGAAGATGTTGGTGTTATTTAGTGCAGAGCGCCTCAGCTAAGGGAAAAATAACGCAGAAAAATCATTGTGGAATTATTCAAAACCACTGGCTTTCTTTTTTTTCCTCGGTCTGTCAGCTATGTTACACACAGACTTATTACCATAGTAACTGATTGACTACAGCTCCATGAGTTCAGCACAAAAAAAACACGCAAAAATCTTCCTCAAAAACAACAAAACATTCAGTCCATCACAGTTTTATTGTTTTAAGCTTGATGTTTATTTTGTTGTAGTTGATCATGTTCAGATGATCAACTACAATTAACAGGTAAACTGTTACTGTGTTCACGCAGTAACAGTTGATTAGTTAATTTAGTCACCTGCTCCATTGATGATCTGTCAGAGTTGGTGTGTAGGTCGCCTTTTTTTTAACTGAAGTAAACACACCAAATTCTGCAGCACATCTACATGTCAAGGTTGTCAAAGTCAAGCTAGCATAATTGACTGGCCTCCCTCTCCTATTTTTTTAAAATGGAAACTTTTTCCTGACTTGTGAAATGGGATATCCTTGAACTTTGTTACCTAATTGTCGTAGTGTTGACAGTAAGTAGCAAAGCGTTGCATCCCTTTATCTTTTATGTCATGTATACATTTAAGATTTAGCATGTTATGTTGACAATTTGAAACTAAAACCAATGGTAGTCATCATCGACAGTCATCCGTGCGTGACGTCACGTTGCAGTGTGTCTATAATAATAACATATAAACCTTTGCAACCAAGACACTCCAAAGAAAAGCCCAAATGACGTCCCCAAAGTCCAACACGACCATGTTTTTAAAGAGTAAAGCAGGAAGAGCAAATTTAGAGACAAAGTTCCCCAAACCCTTTGCCTGGCTTTCCGTGATCATATCAGTCCTGTGGGAAGAAAAAGGTTTAAATCTTCCAAGTTCAAATTATTTGACATGTCACACACACATGTCTCTGTTTCCATACACCTACCGTCCAGCTATGTAACCACACAGAATGATTCCAAAGCACTCAAGGAGAGCCGGAAACAGCTTGTCAATGGACATGTGGGGTCCCACAGCGGAGCCAGCCAACGTGTTGTGGGAGATGTTTTTCCCGTGGATGAACACATAGTTGTTGGGAGTCTCCATGGCAACACTGGGTTGAGAATTGGAGGGTTTCTGGTGATGGCTCCAGAATCTGGTATAGACTGCTACAAATCAGAAGATGCTTTGAAGAAGTTGACATCTGAGGCTTACTGTTATTTAATAAAATAACAGGCAAAACAATTTTAACATCCTGTATTTATGGAGTTAAATTTGTTTCACAATTATTCAATAAAAAAAAAAATCACATAAAAAAAATAAATTTGTGATCAAAACTTTTGGATTTGCAAAAAATGTTTTGTTTTGAACAAAAAAAACTTTATCACAATCAAAAAAAATTAACAAATGAAACCTTTTGAATTGCAATAACTTTTTTATTGTTAAAAAAGCTTTTTATTATTATTAAAATCACTCATTTTTGCTTGATGAAGTGACAAAGTTATTTGCAGAACATAAACTTTTAATTTGCACATGTCAGAATTTTTTGGTTGACAGCCTAAGTTTTTAGTTGAGATTCTCAGTTTTGGTTGATGCTCCCTTTTTTTTGGTTGAACTCAACGAGTTTTGCTTGCAATTCTCAAATGAACATCCTGGGTGGGGCCTAAAGACGAACGATGTCAGACCTGTCCCTATTGGTTAGCGCTGACTAAAGTGGATGACTGACTCCCTGCTATCTCAGAACTCTCCCGAACTGCAACGCTTTCTGCTTCGCTTCGGTGACGGGACACAGAATGTGAATGGTAAGTAATCTTCACAAAATTACACTGTTTAACAGCTACTAAAATGTCCACCTTTTTTTCAAAAAATAAATTTTACACAATTTATGATGGCAGTCACATATCTTGTCTGCCACGACCCCTGTAAGCATATCGTGCTACCTAATGTCAGCACTAGGTAAAGTGTAAAAAGTAGGCTTAAAATGAGTGATTTAAAATTTTTTAAAAAAGAAAAATGTTTCTTAATTTTTTTTGTTAAAAAAATATTACAATACAAAAAGTTTTGACCAGTTTCATTTTTTTATTCAGACTATTTTTTTGTTTGAAACATCTTTTTTGCAAATCCAAAAGTTTTGATCACAATTTTATTTTTTATTTGTTTGTATGACATGATTTTATTTTTGAATGAATAATTGTGAAACAAATTTAACTGCGTAATTATTTGTACTGCAAAGTTGGAACTTATGGGTTCAAAGTCTGAAAAAATGACACAACACTCCTATCAATTCTCCCATTTTGGCTAGGAAACTACCGTATTTTACCTGTGTCCTGCCATGCCATATTACTATTTTCCTGTAAATTTCCCGTTATAGTTATTACATTGCAAAACAGATCTAACGTTATGTGTCGATCCTAAACCACCTAATTACAACATCCTAATTTATCCTACATGCATGATATTGGTATTATTTCAAAGGTATTCTAATGCTCTTTGAAATGAATGGAATGAGAACATCAGTTTTGAAAAGGTAATCTGTTTTGGAAAGGGGGGTGTGGAGAACTGGGGGAAGATGTACAGCAACGGCTGGCGAACCTTCCCCCCAATTTTTCTAGTTACGCCTCTGTATTGTCTCCAAACAGGGGGTTGAGTCAGTCTCTCCTATCAATACCAGATAATTTGAAGCGAAATACGACGGTGCAAAACCCAAAGCCGTGGCTGTATAAAATGAAAAGGCGGACAAAGCGACCTGGTATCCGGGATTCCCTCATCGTCATTGCCAGCTGACCGTTAGCGTGATCATACCTGCGTGTTAAAAACACATCTTGGGGCGCGGTAAGCCGTGCCCCTCTAACCGTTTATGCTGTTTGAAATTATTTATTGGGCTAATATACTTCTTACCTCTGTCCTAGAAACACGGCACTACACAGACGACCGGTATTCCTCTGTCTTTTTTGTTCTCTAAGCTCTTGTGTTTGCTGTTTGGTTGCAGGCGGCTCCCAATCTGACAGCTGCAGCAAGTAGACACGCTCCCACAAATGACTGACAGAAGTTTCAGCCAATCATTGTAAAGAACGCTTTCCACTGGCCTCTGTGATTGGTTCACTTAAGAGGACCGTTCTTCAGAGAGAAATCTACAGAAACAAGAATCTTGAGTTTACAACACAACTACCAGATACTCCGTTTAATCAAATTGCTAGTATAAATTCAACAATGTACACTCTTCTTTTGTAAAAACAGGCTTTCGCAAACATTATCAGCTGTTAATTTAATGACAGATATAAGCAGCAGAGCAGAGGTGGAACCTATGTGGGGAAGCCCACTCAGATACAATCTCTCCCACACTATGGAAGCTCGTTTCCGCCACTCTGGTAAATAAATAAATAAATAAATAAATAAATAAATAAATAAATAAATAAATAAATAATCAATCAATCCCATTAATTCGAGATACTTTCTCGAAATACTGAGATACTATGAAGATCCAGGATAAAGAGGGCAGGTCGATCTGCGTTTCCCCATCAGATAGGGTTCCCCCTGCCCAGGGGCGTGGTAAAGGGGGAAAAGGGATGACAATTCTAGGGGCCCTGACCAACTGGGGGCAATCCACAATTTAAATATTTACTTTTTTGTTCATAGAAATAGAATTAAAAAAAATCGGGGCCCTATCAATTACAAAATTAATCATATTGTATTTTCAAAGATTGTTTTTAGCAGTAAAAATTTAATGTTCCCACTCCCAGATCAAAAAACACACGTCCATATTTCCTATTTTATATTGTTTCTGAACTGTTCTTGCTTTGCTAGAGCAGCGGTGCAACAAAACATCGATCGCGGAAGGTTTTGTATCGATCTCGGCAGCAGGTAACAAATTGACGCTGGGACCAGCACGTCCTCCCCTGACTCGCTTAAAACGTTCGTAACTCTATTAAAGAACAAAAATATCAACAAAACGTGTTCAAATTAATGACCCAACAACAATTATAATCTCAGTGATTATTGTTTCAACAAGGTGTTGCGCAATTTTGTGCGTTTCGGTTCCATTACCAAAACTAGCAGAGCAGGAGTTTAAAATTTACTAATCAACCACCGCTGTGTTCAGGGGAGCGCTTATTAATGATAGCAAAATAAATATCAAGCCTGAAAACCTAATATCATAACGGACTGAATGTTTTTAACGTAATCTCTGGTCGGTTTATGGAGCGCAGGAGGTTGCCATGGCAACGGCTGTGCTTAAATGACAGAGAGACGGAGAATAAAAAGGTGCGAGTGGTTTAGAGTTGATAACCTGTTCGCGTTGTTTCACCTTTGCTGTGGCGCATCACAGCTTCTGTAATTTCTGAACGTTCAATAAACGACAAAACTTGGACTAATTACCACGAACAAACATCAAACACGGTAAATATGTTTCATTAAATGTTTAACAAACAAATGGCTTCTACCGTGATAATTATGTGAAATTAAATTAATTGTAAAAAAAAAAAATAGTTTGGTGCTGTCAGGCTCAGAGTCTGAGAGACTTTTCCTTGATCAAAATATTTATTTATTTATTTATGTATTTATTTATTTATCTATTGCCTCTTATTCAGTGGAAATATTGATGTTGATGAGACTTTCTCCTAAATAACCTTTTTTAACCTTTATAGCTCCACTGTTGAAAATGAGGCTCTAATATTCACAAATGACGGTGAAATAAAATCCAGTCCAACATCTGGTTTGAGGTGATTCCTCTGGAACCTGTTGGAGGAAAAATATCCCAACTTCAGAAGATGAGCTTTAACCTAACAGAGCTCTGTGGTTCCTCCTATTGAACCAGGGTGAGGAGGCACCATGTTAGGAAGATGAAGTGGAAGCTGCATCTTCAGAACAAAGAGGTCATGATGCAAGGTCTACTGATTATCTTTCTGTCTGGACACAGGATCAATAGAACCAGTTTGAAAGCTAAATGAATGGTTATATGCCAGACATGGAAAACTGGGATGCACTCCATGCCATGATGTTCAGAATTTAGATCTCATGGCATCTCAACGTGTCAACATTGCAGCCAGTGGGCTGAGGGAAATACAGCTCTATTCTGTAACAATGCAAGAGCTACCCAGCTTTTATCACTTCACAAAAAATTAATCAGCACAGAAACTCCAAAGAACACGAAGAAGCAATAACATTTTTTTTGTTATAGTACCCCCAAGAATTTAAAACTACTTTCACCCCTGGTTGTGACAGTATGGTATGAGAGGTAATCTGTGAAAAATGATTTCTTCTGCCTTCTCCCAGTGCTAGAAAGAACCAGTCAGTGGCAGGAGAGGTTTAGCGCTGTCAATCACAATCTCATGTGGTGCTGCTCATCCTTCCTCCACCTCGATTTGTGCTATGCTGCAGATAGCATAGCACAAAACTGTGAATGCTCAGTTTAGTTAGCATAGCTACCAATGATGGCAGACAAATGGTTTCTTGTAATGATTAGTTGTTTCTCCACCATTTAGCAGTGAGCAAATGAAGTTGATTGGCAGCACTAAGAGCGTCCTACTAATTCTGATTGGTTGTTTTGGTCAGGACTCCAGAACTCCAGTAATTGTAGTTCAGGAAGGAGGTGGAGGAGATTAATTGCTTTCACAGATTATCTGTCTCATAAATTGCTACGACATCGTGACAGCTTTAACAAATATGGAGAAAACATCGTTTTTATTAAAGTTATAGACTGCAGCTTGAATAAAATGCAACTACATAGAATTTTTGAGAAGTCTGGATTGCTTCATGTATATTTTGCATGTTGATTTTGACTGTTGCTCAAGGGGAGAGACATTTCAGTAATCTAATAGAAAAAAATTAAGCAACCTACTGGCATACTGGATGTGGACTGTTGGATGTTAAATCCATGAGCAGTAAATATTGTGCTAATTATCAGTATTGAACCAAAGAAGCAAGACAGATGCAAGCCTTTAAAATTGTGATGCTTTTTATGGATCAAATAGACTCAAAAAATTGTAACAGCAGCTGTGCAGGGGGGTCTAAACAAATTTTTTGTCAGGGGGCCCAAGATTCCTGGCGGCGTCCCTGCCCCTGCGTCTCCTCGCCACTCCGCACCGCCCAGGTGGCAAAGCATGCGTGCATGGCAAGCCGTTTTAACATAAATTCAGTTTTTACCGCCCTTACATTCCAAATATTTCAAATTGTTTTATGACTAGACTTTTTAGCGATTTAAGATATCTCCAGTTATATTTCGACTAGACAAAATACACATTTGAGATATCTCCAATTACATTCTGACTAGTCGAAAAGACATCAGATTTACCATTGACTTGTATGGAGATTTCAATTCAAGATATCTAAAATGAATTACTGACTATCTGAAATACACATTTCAGATATCTACAATTAAATTATGAATAGTCATAAAGTAAATTGAAGATATATTGATTTTGATTTTGTCTAGACATAATTTTAATTAAAGATATCTCGAATTACTCCATAATTCAAGATATCTTAAATGTATTTGTGGACAGGAGAAATGTAGTTTTGACTAGTGAAAACTAAATTATAGATATCTTAAAAGCAAATAATGACTAGACAAAACTAAATTAAAGATATCTTGAATTGTAATTTCGAATAGTCAAAATTCCTTTTAAGATATCTCTAAATGAATTTGAGATAAATTACACAGCTTTTCTATTTAAGATATCTTAAATTGACATTCTGATTAGTCAGAATGACATTACTGATATCTTTAATTAGTATTCTGTCTAGTCAAAACATCCCTGACTTACGTAGCAATTGTAAAGTTTAATAAAACAATGAAAAATAGAGAAAACGAAAAAAGATGTTTGAAAATCCACCACTTTCATGTTGAAAATGGTTTGACAATAGCAATTTTAGCATTTCAAAGCTGTTATGTGCATTCGGTGGTGGATGTAGCAATACCAAGTGATTACAACATCAGGAAAAAGGAGCACGAGAAACTGGAGAAATACCAGGGCCTCAGAGAGGAACTGGAAAAGGCCTGGAAGGTGAAGACCAAAGTGGTGCCTGTGGTCATCGGGGTCCTCAGGGCAGTCACCCCCAAACTGGAGCAGTGGCTAAATCAGATCCCAAGAACAACATCAGACATTTCAGTCCAGAAATGTGCACAGCCAAGATACTTCGCAGAACCCTCAAGCTCCCAGGCGTCTGGTAGAGGACCCGAGCTCAGAGGATGAGAGAGACCACCTGCAGAGGGTGAGAAGGGAATTTTATATATATGTGTATATACACACACACACACACACACACACACACGCACACACACACACACACACACACACACGCACGTTTGTTTTGCTATCTTTGTGGGGACTTTCCATTGACTTCCATTCATTTCTACTAATTTCTACAGCCTAACCCTTACCTTTACCCTTTTCCTAACCCTAACCATCACATACCTAACCCTAACCCTAACCAAAACTCAATTCATACCTTAGCCCTAACTCTGACCCCTGACCCAAAAACAGGGTTTCCCCTCGTGGGGACCAGGCTCAGGTCCCCACGAGGAGCGATTGGTCCCCACAACGTAGCATATGTCAGGAAAATCGTCCCCACAAGGTATTACAAACAAACGCACACACACACACACACACACACACACACACACACACAGTGTATCACACCTCACATTTCTGAAGATATTTAAGTTTATCTTTTCATGATTGGAGAGGAGCACTGACATGGACTGGTCGGGTCGCACATACCTGATGTGCGGAAACCACCTTACTGCTTGGAGGACGTTCTGACATGTATGTGATTCTGAACTTTCGCCAACTCTACTTTGGGTAATCTAATTGGCTTTGAGAATTTTGGGTATTTTCTTTTTATTCCTCTTTTGCTTATTTACTAAACATGACTGAATGTCCATTAACGGTATGCTTGACTGCATGCTTTTCACTTTAATTTTAATATCGAAATGGTTCAACTAATACAAGCCATCACTGTTAAAAGGTCATAGGCTCTTCACAGGTTAAAAGGAGAGGGTGTATCGGAAGGCTCAGGAGTTAGAAGAGCCTTCCGATATCAATACAACAAGCAGACATTTTTATTGTGAGTATTCTCAATACTCACCATAGACTGGCAGGCATAGGATATGTTTTGTTTGGGGCTAAAGGGAGATTTATTTTTATGAAGGTGTTATTGTTTTTTATGTTGTTGTTGTTTTCTATTGAACAGAGATTTCAGGGGCGGATCTAGAAAAATATTTATGGGGTGGCAAGAGGGGGGCAGGGATTTTTTCAGGGGTGGCAGCATATGCCAGTATCTATGTATCTAGCTATCTAGATAGATAGATACAGATACTGGCACATCATTCTCACATTTGGCTTACACAGACCTAACATTAGACTTAATGTACTTGTTGCAAACTGATGTTTGATAAATTCTCCATGATACAAATCTATAAACAGTTTGATTTCTGTTAGTTCTTTCAAGATGCAAAAGGGGAGGATTTGTCTTATGTTGGTCAGTCGTTTTATTTTAAAATGCTGTAGGAGCCGTAGTTTGACGACTGTTATAAATATCACCACGTTTTGAACAGAAGGGATTAGTTCAGTTTTTGTCACTTGTTTAACTTTTATTAATTGCAGCGGCTGCATCGCGCCACAATAAAGGTACAATAAAGCTGATAAACAGGTGAAGGACCAAAATAGACAGAACCACTTCGCCGCCTTTTCTCGCTCTGTGTGTCGACTTTACACGCGGACGCGTTGCCATGGCAACCGACAGACAACAGCTCAACGAACACATACAACAGAAATTACCGATCAGGGGAATCAACACCAAAACACACACACACACACGCGCGCACACACGCACACACACACACACACACACACACACACACACACACACACACAAAATTTCCCACACAAAAAAGTATCAAAAACTCCAAAATAGAACATTCAGTCTGTTACATTTTGTTGTCAGGCTTCAGTGATTCTTGAGAATAGGGACAAAACAGGTCCTATGGATAAAGCATGAAATTTGAATAAAATATACACAAAATATATTTTTTTCAAATATCTAACTAAACTAACCTGGGTCATGTGAGCACAACAATGTATATTTTCCTTTTTTTTGCTGAATATTTTTTTATTTTAAACATTGTAGTCGGTGGATGATGCCTGTAAAAGCCCTTGTCCAGGAGCAGAACTCAATACATTCTTATAGTTTAAAACAATTAAAGAAATACTAAAATTATATATTATGACAATTAAGTATAAGTAGTCATATAAATAACTATAAAAGTATTGATAAATTGAATTAAAAATAATTTTTAGATATTTTCCAACTCCGTTGAAATTTGTCCTTAGTTTTTGTCAACACCGTCAGAAATGAAAAGAATGTAAAAAAATCAGGCATTATTGGGGGGCACCAGAACTTCTGAGGACCCCATGACGTTTTCTCTTCCTTTGCTAGGAGGGCTAGTTAGCTCTGTTTTATTCCTAAGTTGCTTGTCACAACCATGATGTGTCAACTTCATAACTGACAATTTACAAAACTTTGATGAAATTTTGCGAAATAAAAGCTTAATTTTGGTATAATGTAAAGATTTCATGGAACTGACGAGCTACAATATGGCCTCCTTCAGAATAACATCATATAAATTGAGGTAGTTTGGCATTTCGTCAACTCCGTCAGATGTCAACTCCGTCAGAGTTTTTCTGACTCTTTCAGTGAAATTGTTGTCAAATCTCACTTAATTGTGCAACTAATTCATTTTAATGTATTTTACATGAATTGCATTACTTCACATGAGAGAGATATATATATACCCTTCTGTCAAATTTTAATCGGATGATTGATTGATGGCCTTAATTAATTGATATTAATTGATATCAAACCCCTCCCCCCATGGGAACTATGTGACCTCTTGACCTCCCCCCATGGGAACTATGTGACCTCTTGACCTCACCCCTCCCCCTCCTATGGAAACTATGTGACCTCTTGACCTCCCCCTCCCCCAGACATATGTCACATATATCATATGATGGGAAACTATGTGACCTTGTGACCCCCCCCACCGCCCCCCCCCAAAAAAAAAAAAAAATAAATAAATAAATAAATAAAAGTGAATATTGAATTAAATATATTCTAAACCATGTTGAATTAGATTAGGAATTTTGTAACTACCTCTGGTTTTAAACAGATTGTCTTCTTGATACACAGTGTTGGAATTAAATGCCTTTAACTCTTGTTCCAAAAGAGAGACACAGGCTGACAGAGAAACCAGAGACCTGCTGCATGTGGGTGCGTGTGTATCTGTCTTTAAAGAGGAGGGGGGCCTTGCAGAGCCGTTCTGCGTGTGCATGCATGTGTGTGCGTGTGTATCTATCCTCAAGGAGGAGAGTCTTACTGCTGCGTGTGTGCGCATGCATGTCTGTCCTCAACTATGCAAAATCCTAGATAGAACTGATCTTTGCAGTTATTTGGTATCAGACTATAGATAAATGCTGCATCATGATCTTTAACAGGACATGAGAAAAAACTTAGAGCATCTGTTCTTTGAGCCAACATACGGTGAAACCTGCCTCATACTCTTTAACAGGATATAAGATAACCCGTGGCTAGGTAAGAGGGGATGACATCTGACCCTGCAACCGTTGATGACTGCCTCAGGCAATTCTTCTGAAGGAAAACAACAGTTTAACTGTTTTACTGCAATATTTATGGTAGCACGACTAGTCAGTCCTGACTATGAGTTTGTAATTTCCTTCCTCCGTTCTGAAAACAGTCACTTAAATTTTAAACTCTACAGATACTTTTCTGTAACACCTGCTAGTGTGATATATTTCAGTAAAAGTTCCTCATCTGTAACTGTATTTCTTAAGGATATGTGTCAGGTACTAAACAGGCCTACATGAGGCTATTCAAATTTTACTTTTAGCTTTTCTACAGTTAAAGTGAAAGACAAACTCTAACATCGATCCCTTTCCAGAATTTGTCCTCACCTCATTGTGAATGCTACTTTGCTTCAGTCTTTTTTTTTTTCTGTTGTTGAATCAACACTGATCTTCTCAGTGCTTCATGGTTTCTCCAAAATAGTAAAGGTTGGTACATTTGAAACTCACAGATATTTTTTTTTTCTTCAACAATTGCTAGTGTGACACATTTCAGTAAAAGTTCCTCATCTGTAAATGTATTTCTTAAGAATATGTGACAGAGACTAAACAGGCCCAGGTGAGGCTGCTGCTCATATTTATCTTTCAGTTTTCCCCAAACTTTAAAGTTTTTTTTTTACAGTGCACAACCACACTCTTAAGAGTTGCTCCAACATGGTAAATTGTTTTGTTACCTTTAAAATTATCTACAGCTTTTGTTTCTGACTTATACGTTGTTTGCTTTTTTTTGGCCGTATTGATTATTTTACTCCACGTGTTATCTTACATGCTTAAGTGCACTAACAAAATATAGTTCACCTGTAGTTGTTAAGGTTCCATTACTAAAAAATTATAAATGATCAATGTGAACCATCAGTCTTAAAATATTTAGTACGATTTCTATTTATTTAGATTTGATGTTTTGATGTGAGCACTTGGATTTCTATCGATTTATTAAATGATGCTCTATGTAAATATTTATCAAACTGAATGGTCATTTAGGTTTTATATAGTTTTTTTTTCTTTTCATTCAATCTTTGTTGCAGAAATTCAAACGTATGCTGGCTATCGACCAACAATTCAATCAGTGAATCTTTGCTTTTTTTCTCAAGTAGCCCCTCTCACGGAGACTTACTTACATCTTCTGACACCTGGCCCAACTTATAATAACATTAGCCAAGTTTGCTGTTGGTACACTTACCTAAAGAATAAAACATGCTCGCTACACAACCAAGCTCCATGAGTTGGTCACAACATGGTAAATTGTTTTGTTACCTTTAAAATTATCTACAGCTTTATTTTTTCCTTTGTCCTAATGATGCTACCTGTTCATTAATGTTCACTAACAGACAGTACACCTCTTGTAACTGATAAGTGTATAAATGTGAAGCATCAGTATGCGTTCAAGAAGATCATATCAGTCAGATTTCGTAAAATATCATGAAACTCAAAGGAATCAAAATTATAGTTCACAGAAAGGTAATCTATCCTTTTTAGGGAGCTTTGACTGTGAAAGGAATGAATAAAATATACTATGAAAAAATTCAATTTGCAGAATCCTGATGACAAAACTTCAATTGTGAACTGAATGATTAGATTGTATCTAGACACAAAAGAATCAACTGTTAATTAGTAATAATACTGTGGAAATGACCACCAAGATCTGAACAAACAAGAAACTTGACTACCTCAAGAGATTTCACTCGTTGGAGAATGAACCGTCTGACTTTCTTTAGTCGACTAAATTTAATCTTACCAAATTTTTGCTGTAGAGCAAACAGGTACTGAGTTTGAAGTGGATCAGATGCCTCCAGCCGTCTGCTAAAGCTAGACTCCGGCCTTCCTCACTGTAAAATAAAACATTCTGCTTAATTAAAAAGTTCAAGTGAACATCACTTCATTCTCAACAACTTCTTGTTTGTACTCATCTTAAACAAGCGGCAGGAACTTTTGGATTTAAAAAAGAAAAAATAAAGATGCTTTATAAGTTAATCCATTTAAGTTGAGTCTGCAACAACTAGAATAAAATAAAAAGTGAACTATTTGAAAGTAGTGAGGATTTTGGGTGGTAAATGTTTAACATTTTAACATACACAGACACTACTCCATTTCTACTCAAGCAAACCAAAAGGTTTGGAACAGTACCACTATGTCAAGTAACGACATGCAGTAAATACATGCTGCTGCTGGCAGAAAGTAAAATTAATTTTGCAATGAATAATATTTTGGATGAGTTTAAGAATATTGTTTGCCAAAATTGCACAATGTAACTACACTTGTCTTTTACACGTTGCAGTAATTGAATCTTTTGAGACAATTGGTTTGCATAAATTTAAGTAACTACAACCTATTTTCCTGCTCCACATACTTGGCTAGCAATTTTCCAGTTAGCTTCCCAGTCTGAACTTCTGCACAACGTCTCGATTCAGTCAAATCTTCTATCCTGTATCTCCTGTACTCTGATATTCTACTACATCCACTCTGTGAATGCTTTGCTTGCTGGTCTTCTTCATGCTTTGAATGCAGCATCAGGTTTCGCTTACTTTAACCCGCCCAACATGCAGCTGATTGGCTTGTTAGCCTTTCCATTCCCTCCCAGTGAGGCGGTTCTTCACAAAGCAAACTGTTTGTCAAACTGTCGATCTCCCTCAGAAGATGAGAAGACATGGTGACTGAGTTTTAGACACTAGCAGCCAGGTCATACGGCTTTTTTTTTACTAAACGGCAGTCCTAAAAGTATATATCTTTATTTATGAATAAATACGTACAATTTCATAATTATTCGATCCAGCGGTTATAGAAGTTTGGTAATAATGCAATACAGGGATTGTTGTTTCTTAATGTCAGTGTTTCTGCTACTGGAGTGAGACAGTAAGAAGACAAGGAACAGGGTTAAACGAGGATTTAGAAATAAAACTACAAAGATGATAGTTGTATTTACTGGTAGAAAGACTATGACTAGTTATCAGGACAGAATGAGACCCGTAAAACTGTTGGGTCCAAATGATCCAATGCACGAACCGATCATCTTCTCCAACAATTTATTACCCTTTCGGAACTATGTTTGGACACCAGGAGCAGGAACATCACAACATCCTTATATCAAACATTTTTCATCCTTATATCAGTGATTTAAAACCATTTCTAATTTCTGATACCATACGGCAGGCTGCAAAGTTGTGCATGAATGTAAAAGTAATTTATTTTCTTCACTGATAGAAAAGTGTAACGTGTTTATTATGAGTAGGATTAACTGAGCTGAAGGAAAACAAAGAAAAAGGAGAAATATTCATTGATACAGAACCGAATCAGCAAATATGAACTTAGGAAACTATTGAAACCTTCAAGAACCTTATGTTGTGTAAGATATTTAAGAAAATAATAGTGAAACCGTCCCCATGAGTTACTTTATTTGGCTGTTATCTCTAAAATATGTTACTTTTTATGTTGAACACCAGACACATCTCACCTCTTTCCCACAGTTTTTCACTTAGTTCCACGACTGCAGTGGATTTTATAGTCAGTGTTAAAAGCAGCACAGAGTCTGAAGCGATGGAGGAAATTTACGTCAACATGGAACCTGTTGGACAAACTGCATCTAACCACACAGGTAAGAATAAAGTTACAGAGAAATCTAGTATGTATTTAAATAGATTTTGCTAAGGTTCAGGTTTTCGTTAAGGTTCGAACAGCTCCAAAGAGAGGCTCTGCCTCTGTGTGGCTTTGGGAATCCTGAATGTTTTACTTTTGGCTGAACTCATCGCCATCAGTGTACACAGTGAGTCTTCTTCAAGATGAGTAAATTTTAATACAGTAAATTTTATGTTTCTGTGATAAAAATGTCATCGGCTCTTCTGAAATCAAACTGACCAAATAACAAGGGTTTGAAAAGTATAAAGCTTGGTGACTCAAAGTGCTGCAGAGGTGAATCATTACACTGTGTTACGTGAGTTTGATTCATTTTGAGCATAGGATGCATTTGCAGCCATTTAGGTTAGCATGTCTTTAATATCTCCTCTTTTTCCACTATTTACCCAACAATTTATTGTTCAGTGTTACCTCAGTTTAAATTCTACAGCCATAACCAAAATCATAAAACTATTTTATAAGTCTTAAGTGAAAATTCGATGCGACTTTTATTTTTGCAAACATGCTTGTTGATTTTTTTTCCAGCTCATGACATGACAGCAGATTTTTCTGACATTAGTAACTTTCTGACTGAGCAGAACAGTGACAGCAAGTTTCCCTCCACAAACGATAACGTCACTGAAACGACTCCACGAGATGAAGAGACTTCAAGGTTTGTCAAAACTTTGAAAAAATTTGGATCTCATTAAAATGTCTAAAACCTTTTCCCCTCTGAATTGTAGAGTATAACTAATAACTTTCCTTTTGTGGCTAAATGAATATAATGTAAATGAACAACTTTTATTTTAATTTATTAAGTACTGTATCATTTGTGTGCTCTAAAAACAACAATGTAAAAGAAGCAAAACTTTTTTTTTCTTACAGAACGAACAAACATCAGTTGTTCCTGTTAATCCAGGGGCTGCAGAAGAAAAAAGGAGCAGATCCAGTAGAGATTTATGATTAGGATTTGTGTTCGGTGTGATATTATTTACCAACAATCATGTAGCTTATTATTAGTATGGTGTTACATAAAACCTAAAGATAAAATGTACACTTGTTGTGACTTATAAAGCAACAATTTTACCGGTTGTACTCTTTCTTGTTAAAAACTGACTTGATAAACAAACGTTGGAGGATGGTTGGTTGTGGGGAGAATCGGTTCAGCATGAGGCTTTCTGATTGTGTCTTAATGTGACTTTTACTACGAGACTTTATGGAACTCCATTGGTGCCCAGTAATAAAGAAACAAAGAAAGAAGGTAGCATACGTACATGTTGGTTCCCCTGAAAATATGGATAAAATCAGTCATTACAGGGTAAAAGTAATTTGAAGAGGGGGGAAGCATATAAACAAGTCAAGTCAATAACAAGTCAATAACATGATGCAATCCACATTTTTAACTCGGATAACTTAACTTTTTTTTTTACTGTCTTAAATAATACATTTAAATTGCTGCACTGATAAGTAGAATGGAAATGACTTTTTTGTAAATTGTCTTAAGATTACCTATTGTAAATTAGTGTTATATAAATCAATTTGTATTATGAAAGGTTTTAATTTGCCCAACGGACTGGACTGAAGAAAAATGATGAGCAATGGTTGATGAAAGCAAAAATTGGTATTTTTTGGTAACATCAAAAGTTCATTTTTGAGGTGAAACTAAAAATATGTACATTACTTTCCAATACATTTTTCCACATACCATGGCCTGGTGTCTGAGCAGATGAAGGTCATCCCTATTGTCAGAAACCGTGATGTTAAGTTTGACTTACGAACCAATTTTCAAAGACACTAGTCATAATATCCTGTTCGGCATAATTCACAGTACACAAAGTCTAAACAGTCTAAAAACAAACATAAGAATCACCATAAAGTCATGACCTAAAAACGCTTGTGAAAACATTCTTGCTCCTGAATCTGGCTCAGGAAAATTAAAATGTGGGGAAAAAAAATAAAAAATAAAAAAATGAGCTAAAGTGGGTGGTGCTTTAAGGTACAGAGTGACACAGCCAAGTGTTGGGGTAGATGGAGAGGAGTTAACCAAGGCTTTAGTAAGCGCTGTTACGAACTCGGTACTTTATTGTTATAGTTTTCTCCAAGTCCTGCTTGAAGAGAGTATCAACATGTGCAAAACTGAGAAACTCTATCGATCAACCAGCTGGACATTGAAGTATATCACTGGAGATTTGTTCTCCTGCCCTCGGGATGAATCCTTGGCCCACTGCATCAGTGAAGACTGTCGCATGGGAGTAGGCATAGCGGTGATGTTCAAGAAGAAGTTTGGCCGAGTCTCAGAGTTAAAGGATCAGAGTGAGTCAGACTAGTTACTCAAGTCTTTGTTTGGGAAAAAAGTGTTTCATGTTTATGCACTTCGTTGAAATGTCTGATTTCAACAGTAGGTATTAAGTCATATCCTTTTTTTTTTTTTTTTTTTTTTATTATGTATGTCCTAACAGAGAAGCTGCCAGGGCAGTGTGCTGTACTGGCACATGATCAACGTTTCATCTACTATCTGGTAAACATACCACGGTTAATTATACACTGCATAGGACCAGAGTTGGTTCATTATTCAATCTGGTAACTGTATCTTTCCTATTATGTGTCTCAGATCACAAAGAAAAAAGCCAGCCAGAAACCCACATATGACAGCCTGAGACAGAGTCTGGAAGACATGAAGTCTCACTGCTTACAAAATGGTGTCAATAGGATATCAATACCCCGGTTTGTAGGAACAACTGTGGATACATAACTGTGACATATATCCTTAAATCTTCTTCTATATTGGAAATAATTGTTTGTCTCGTGTCTACCCCTCAGAATCGGCTGTGGCCTGGACAAGCTGCAGTGGTCAGAGGTGTCAAAAATCCTGGAACAGGTCTTTAAAGACACAAATATCTCCATCACAGTGTACAGCCTGCCCATTTAACATCCCATTGATGTAAAATAAACAAATGAGGGTGGAATATGGGGGTAAATACAACATTATATATTTACAAGGTTCTAAATATAGAACCTCCTCCTGCAGCACTATTATCTAAGGAATAAAAGTTCTTCAAATAAAAGTACCATAATGACAACTCAGTTTCCTGCCATTGATTTAATGCAAAACTTATTGCAAACTTTGATGTTGCTACATGATGATCGCACTACATGATATTACTACTACTAGTACATCAAGCTACAAAAATGATCCAACAAAGAACACGGGGCAGACAGTTGATTTAATTTTCCTGAGCCAGATTCAGGAGCAAGAATGTTTTCACAAGCGTTTTTAGGTCATGACTTTATGGTGATTCTTATGTTTGTTTTTAGACTGTTTAGACTTTGTGTACTGTGAATTATGCCGAACAGGATATTATGACTAGTGTCTTTGAAAATTGGTTCGTAAGTCAAACTTAACATCACGGTTTCTGACAATAGGGATGACCTTCATCTGCTCAGACACCAGGCCATGGTATGTGGAAAAATGTATTGGAAAGTAATGTACATATTTTTAGTTTCACCTCAAAAATGAACTTTTGATGTTACCAAAAAATACCAATTTTTGCTTTCATCAACCATTGCTCATCATTTTTCTTCAGTCCAGTCCGTTGGGCAAATTAAAACCTTTCATAATACAAATTGATTTATATAACACTAATTTACAATAGGTAATCTTAAGACAATTTACAAAAAAGTCATTTCCATTCTACTTATCAGTGCAGCAATTTAAATGTATTATTTAAGACAGTAAAAAAAAAAAGTTAAGTTATCCGAGTTAAAAATGTGGATTGCATCATGTTATTGACTTGTTATTGACTTGACTTGTTTATATGCTTCCCCCCTCTTCAAATTACTTTTACCCTGTAATGACTGATTTTATCCATATTTTCAGGGGAACCAACATGTACGTATGCTACCTTCTTTCTTTGTTTCTTTATTACTGGGCACCAATGGAGTTCCATAAAGTCTCGTAGTAAAAGTCACATTAAGACACAATCAGAAAGCCTCATGCTGAACCGATTCTCCCCACAACCAACCATCCTCCAACGTTTGTTTATCAAGTCAGTTTTTAACAAGAAAGAGTACAACCGGTAAAATTGTTGCTTTATAAGTCACAACAAGTGTACATTTTATCTTTAGGTTTTATGTAACACCATACTAATAATAAGCTACATGATTGTTGGTAAATAATATCACACCGAACACAAATCCTAATCATAAATCTCTACTGGATCTGCTCCTTTTTTCTTCTGCAGCCCCTGGATTAACAGGAACAACTGATGTTTGTTCGTTCTGTAAGAAAAAAAAAGTTTTGCTTCTTTTACATTGTTGTTTTTAGAGCACACAAATGATACAGTACTTAATAAATTAAAATAAAAGTTGTTCATTTACATTATATTCATTTAGCCACAAAAGGAAAGTTATTAGTTATACTCTACAATTCAGAGGGGAAAAGGTTTTAGACATTTTAATGAGATCCAAATTTTTTCAAAGTTTTGACAAACCTTGAAGTCTCTTCATCTCGTGGAGTCGTTTCAGTGACGTTATCGTTTGTGGAGGGAAACTTGCTGTCACTGTTCTGCTCAGTCAGAAAGTTACTAATGTCAGAAAAATCTGCTGTCATGTCATGAGCTGGAAAAAAAATCAACAAGCATGTTTGCAAAAATAAAAGTCGCATCGAATTTTCACTTAAGACTTATAAAATAGTTTTATGATTTTGGTTATGGCTGTAGAATTTAAACTGAGGTAACACTGAACAATAAATTGTTGGGTAAATAGTGGAAAAAGAGGAGATATTAAAGACATGCTAACCTAAATGGCTGCAAATGCATCCTATGCTCAAAATGAATCAAACTCACGTAACACAGTGTAATGATTCACCTCTGCAGCACTTTGAGTCACCAAGCTTTATACTTTTCAAACCCTTGTTATTTGGTCAGTTTGATTTCAGAAGAGCCGATGACATTTTTATCACAGAAACATAAAATTTACTGTATTAAAATTTACTCATCTTGAAGAAGACTCACTGTGTACACTGATGGCGATGAGTTCAGCCAAAAGTAAAACATTCAGGATTCCCAAAGCCACACAGAGGCAGAGCCTCTCTTTGGAGCTGTTCGAACCTTAACGAAAACCTGAACCTTAGCAAAATCTATTTAAATACATACTAGATTTCTCTGTAACTTTATTCTTACCTGTGTGGTTAGATGCAGTTTGTCCAACAGGTTCCATGTTGACGTAAATTTCCTCCATCGCTTCAGACTCTGTGCTGCTTTTAACACTGACTATAAAATCCACTGCAGTCGTGGAACTAAGTGAAAAACTGTGGGAAAGAGGTGAGATGTGTCTGGTGTTCAACATAAAAAGTAACATATTTTAGAGATAACAGCCAAATAAAGTAACTCATGGGGACGGTTTCACTATTATTTTCTTAAATATCTTACACAACATAAGGTTCTTGAAGGTTTCAATAGTTTCCTAAGTTCATATTTGCTGATTCGGTTCTGTATCAATGAATATTTCTCCTTTTTCTTTGTTTTCCTTCAGCTCAGTTAATCCTACTCATAATAAACACGTTACACTTTTCTATCAGTGAAGAAAATAAATTACTTTTACATTCATGCACAACTTTGCAGCCTGCCGTATGGTATCAGAAATTAGAAATGGTTTTAAATCACTGATATAAGGATGAAAAATGTTTGATATAAGGATGTTGTGATGTTCCTGCTCCTGGTGTCCAAACATAGTTCCGAAAGGGTAATAAATTGTTGGAGAAGATGATCGGTTCGTGCATTGGATCATTTGGACCCAACAGTTTTACGGGTCTCATTCTGTCCTGATAACTAGTCATAGTCTTTCTACCAGTAAATACAACTATCATCTTTGTAGTTTTATTTCTAAATCCTCGTTTAACCCTGTTCCTTGTCTTCTTACTGTCTCACTCCAGTAGCAGAAACACTGACATTAAGAAACAACAATCCCTGTATTGCATTATTACCAAACTTCTATAACCGCTGGATCGAATAATTATGAAATTGTACGTATTTATTCATAAATAAAGATATATACTTTTAGGACTGCCGTTTAGTAAAAAAAAAGCCGTATGACCTGGCTGCTAGTGTCTAAAACTCAGTCACCATGTCTTCTCATCTTCTGAGGGAGATCGACAGTTTGACAAACAGTTTGCTTTGTGAAGAACCGCCTCACTGGGAGGGAATGGAAAGGCTAACAAGCCAATCAGCTGCATGTTGGGCGGGTTAAAGTAAGCGAAACCTGATGCTGCATTCAAAGCATGAAGAAGACCAGCAAGCAAAGCATTCACAGAGTGGATGTAGTAGAATATCAGAGTACAGGAGATACAGGATAGAAGATTTGACTGAATCGAGACGTTGTGCAGAAGTTCAGACTGGGAAGCTAACTGGAAAATTGCTAGCCAAGTATGTGGAGCAGGAAAATAGGTTGTAGTTACTTAAATTTATGCAAACCAATTGTCTCAAAAGATTCAATTACTGCAACGTGTAAAAGACAAGTGTAGTTACATTGTGCAATTTTGGCAAACAATATTCTTAAACTCATCCAAAATATTATTCATTGCAAAATTAATTTTACTTTCTGCCAGCAGCAGCATGTATTTACTGCATGTCGTTACTTGACATAGTGGTACTGTTCCAAACCTTTTGGTTTGCTTGAGTAGAAATGGAGTAGTGTCTGTGTATGTTAAAATGTTAAACATTTACCACCCAAAATCCTCACTACTTTCAAATAGTTCACTTTTTATTTTATTCTAGTTGTTGCAGACTCAACTTAAATGGATTAACTTATAAAGCATCTTTATTTTTTCTTTTTTAAATCCAAAAGTTCCTGCCGCTTGTTTAAGATGAGTACAAACAAGAAGTTGTTGAGAATGAAGTGATGTTCACTTGAACTTTTTAATTAAGCAGAATGTTTTATTTTACAGTGAGGAAGGCCGGAGTCTAGCTTTAGCAGACGGCTGGAGGCATCTGATCCACTTCAAACTCAGTACCTGTTTGCTCTACAGCAAAAATTTGGTAAGATTAAATTTAGTCGACTAAAGAAAGTCAGACGGTTCATTCTCCAACGAGTGAAATCTCTTGAGGTAGTCAAGTTTCTTGTTTGTTCAGATCTTGGTGGTCATTTCCACAGTATTATTACTAATTAACAGTTGATTCTTTTGTGTCTAGATACAATCTAATCATTCAGTTCACAATTGAAGTTTTGTCATCAGGATTCTGCAAATTGAATTTTTTCATAGTATATTTTATTCATTCCTTTCACAGTCAAAGCTCCCTAAAAAGGATAGATTACCTTTCTGTGAACTATAATTTTGATTCCTTTGAGTTTCATGATATTTTACGAAATCTGACTGATATGATCTTCTTGAACGCATACTGATGCTTCACATTTATACACTTATCAGTTACAAGAGGTGTACTGTCTGTTAGTGAACATTAATGAACAGGTAGCATCATTAGGACAAAGGAAAAAATAAAGCTGTAGATAATTTTAAAGGTAACAAAACAATTTACCATGTTGTGACCAACTCATGGAGCTTGGTTGTGTAGCGAGCATGTTTTATTCTTTAGGTAAGTGTACCAACAGCAAACTTGGCTAATGTTATTATAAGTTGGGCCAGGTGTCAGAAGATGTAAGTAAGTCTCCGTGAGAGGGGCTACTTGAGAAAAAAAGCAAAGATTCACTGATTGAATTGTTGGTCGATAGCCAGCATACGTTTGAATTTCTGCAACAAAGATTGAATGAAAAGAAAAAAAAACTATATAAAACCTAAATGACCATTCAGTTTGATAAATATTTACATAGAGCATCATTTAATAAATCGATAGAAATCCAAGTGCTCACATCAAAACATCAAATCTAAATAAATAGAAATCGTACTAAATATTTTAAGACTGATGGTTCACATTGATCATTTATAATTTTTTAGTAATGGAACCTTAACAACTACAGGTGAACTATATTTTGTTAGTGCACTTAAGCATGTAAGATAACACGTGGAGTAAAATAATCAATACGGCCAAAAAAAAGCAAACAACGTATAAGTCAGAAACAAAAGCTGTAGATAATTTTAAAGGTAACAAAACAATTTACCATGTTGGAGCAACTCTTAAGAGTGTGGTTGTGCACTGTAAAAAAAAAACTTTAAAGTTTGGGGAAAACTGAAAGATAAATATGAGCAGCAGCCTCACCTGGGCCTGTTTAGTCTCTGTCACATATTCTTAAGAAATACATTTACAGATGAGGAACTTTTACTGAAATGTGTCACACTAGCAATTGTTGAAGAAAAAAAAAATATCTGTGAGTTTCAAATGTACCAACCTTTACTATTTTGGAGAAACCATGAAGCACTGAGAAGATCAGTGTTGATTCAACAACAGAAAAAAAAAAAGACTGAAGCAAAGTAGCATTCACAATGAGGTGAGGACAAATTCTGGAAAGGGATCGATGTTAGAGTTTGTCTTTCACTTTAACTGTAGAAAAGCTAAAAGTAAAATTTGAATAGCCTCATGTAGGCCTGTTTAGTACCTGACACATATCCTTAAGAAATACAGTTACAGATGAGGAACTTTTACTGAAATATATCACACTAGCAGGTGTTACAGAAAAGTATCTGTAGAGTTTAAAATTTAAGTGACTGTTTTCAGAACGGAGGAAGGAAATTACAAACTCATAGTCAGGACTGACTAGTCGTGCTACCATAAATATTGCAGTAAAACAGTTAAACTGTTGTTTTCCTTCAGAAGAATTGCCTGAGGCAGTCATCAACGGTTGCAGGGTCAGATGTCATCCCCTCTTACCTAGCCACGGGTTATCTTATATCCTGTTAAAGAGTATGAGGCAGGTTTCACCGTATGTTGGCTCAAAGAACAGATGCTCTAAGTTTTTTCTCATGTCCTGTTAAAGATCATGATGCAGCATTTATCTATAGTCTGATACCAAATAACTGCAAAGATCAGTTCTATCTAGGATTTTGCATAGTTGAGGACAGACATGCATGCGCACACACGCAGCAGTAAGACTCTCCTCCTTGAGGATAGATACACACGCACACACATGCATGCACACGCAGAACGGCTCTGCAAGGCCCCCCTCCTCTTTAAAGACAGATACACACGCACCCACATGCAGCAGGTCTCTGGTTTCTCTGTCAGCCTGTGTCTCTCTTTTGGAACAAGAGTTAAAGGCATTTAATTCCAACACTGTGTATCAAGAAGACAATCTGTTTAAAACCAGAGGTAGTTACAAAATTCCTAATCTAATTCAACATGGTTTAGAATATATTTAATTCAATATTCACTTTTATTTATTTATTTATTTATTTTTTTTTTTTTTGGGGGGGGGCGGTGGGGGGGGTCACAAGGTCACATAGTTTCCCATCATATGATATATGTGACATATGTCTGGGGGAGGGGGAGGTCAAGAGGTCACATAGTTTCCATAGGAGGGGGAGGGGTGAGGTCAAGAGGTCACATAGTTCCCATGGAGGGAGGTCAAGAGGTCACATAGTTCCCATGGGGGGAGGGGTTTGATATCAATTAATATCAATTAATTAAGGCCATCAATCAATCATCCGATTAAAATTTGACAGAAGGGTATATATATATATCTCTCTCACATGTACCAAGTTTTTCATTTTACTCACTAGTTTGTCACCACCTTCAGTTCTGTGTCAACTCCGTCATGCACTGTCAACTCCATCAGATGGACTTTTTCTTGTTTTTTGTTTTAAATAATATTTATTTTATTTCTTGAGAAGCATTTGTCTGTAAATTGAGTAAAAATAACACTAATGGGGTATTTTAAAAATCATTTTAGATTTATTTTTGTCAGATGGTGATGACAAAGTTTTGGGTCAGGTCGATTAAAAATGTAATTTTTAAAAAAAAATTTGCATCTGGCAGCCTGTACCTTAGCATCTTCATATTTTCTAAACATTATTTGTCATATTTGCATACATAAGGTTGAGAAATAATAAAAAAAAAAAATATGGGAAAATTAAAACCCATTTTGTCCCTATTCTCAAGAATCATTGTCTTTATTCATAAGTTTTCGCCTGACCACCGCGGTGGTTGAACACCTGCTCTACTGATGACTTGGTGGGCGAGTTGTTTAGTGCTAACGGAACCAAAACACACCGAACTGCGCAGCACATGTTAAGGTTATCAAAATCAATAGCAGGCCAGCAACAGTTAGGCTAATATAACTCACCCATTGCTCACTTGGTCAATGTTTTCTTTAAATTAAAACTTTTTTCCTCACCTGTGAAATCTGAAGCCCTTGTTATCTATGGCTGTCATACCGTGGAATTAACCACTAAACATTCAATCAATCAATCAATCAAATTTTATTTGTATAGCACATTTCAGCAGCAAGGCATTTCAAAGTGCTTTACATAATTAAAATAAAAACACCATGTGACATTGCGCCCTTTTTTCTGATTCTTTGAGTGATTGTAGTATTTTCCTGACCACCGATATTCCTGACTCAATGGACAGCAATGACGATAAGTCACATAATGTCCAGTCCAGTAATGTATCCATCAATGCTGCCTCGCGCTCTGTCTCCCACACTTCCCGCTACTTAGCAGTGGGTGTCAGGTTAAATTGTGTTGCATTCAATGTTGTCGGAAAAAAGAGTTCCATGTGCTTAATCTCCGATTTGCCGTAACAATTTATTGAATTTATAGCCGCCAGCTGGGGTGGAAACAGGGGTGGCAAGGCTCTCGTTTGGCGTGGCAACTGCCGCCCTATGCCACCCCAGTAGATCCACCCCTGAGAGACTTTATACTGCTGTCTTATATTATTTAAGTTGTTTTTATTTGCTATCGACAGACGGGGTGCCCAACCTGCTTTTCATTTCTTAACATGTCATATGTTGCACAACATTGATAATGTCAGGGCAGATATAGGTGTAACTCCAACACGTTTCATTACCTGGAATGTGAAAGGAATGAATGGGCCTAACAAGAGAGCAAAGACTTTTTTCTCACTAAAGAGGCTAAACGCAGAAATAATATTTTTATAAGAAACCTATTTGAAAATAGCAGATCATATTAGGTTTAGGAGGAACTGGATTGGACAGAGTTTCCATTCTAGCTTTATAATAAGGCACGAGGGGCAGCCATTCTGATCCACAAAAAATATTGTTTACACCATCTCAGGCCATTTCTGACCCCCAGGGACGATTTGTGATAGTATCTGGGTCGTTGTTTAATTCTCCAGTAATTCTAGCTAGTATCCCAAACTGGGATGACGTTAGTTTTATACATAAACTCACCTCTCTTTTCCCAGACTTAAAGAGACATAGTCTTATTCTATCGGGTGACTTTAACACGGTTATGGACCCAGCTATGAACCGTTCTAGCCCTAGAACTTGGGCATGCTCTAAAATGTCACTTGCTCTTGGTGAGTTTGCTGATAAAGCAGGTTGGGTTGATCCATGGAGGTTCTTTAACCCTTGCAAAAAGGAATTCTCCTATTTTTCACATGTTCACCACACATACAGTTGCATTGATTTTTTCCTCATTGATAAGACACTTCTCCCTTTTACAAAAAGAATTGAATATAATACAATTGTCGAATTTGACCACGCACCGGTTTCCCTGGATATTTCGTTCTCTCAAAATGTCACACAACCAAGAGTTTGGAGATTAGATACATCCCTACTATCGGACAGTTACTTCTGTGAATTCATTGGTAAAGAAATAGACGAGTTTATATACTTCAACAGATCTGATTCCATATTCTCATCTACATTGTGGGAAACACTTAAAAGTAGTTATAAGAGGGAAGATCATTTCTTATTCTATTTCACGCAGTAAGGAAAGAAAACCAGAAGCAAACATGGAATCATAAGACAAATTGACCAATAATATTCTACCCCAATACCTGAGTTATATAAAGAAAGGGTTACACTTTCGACCTAATATGACCTATTGTCAACAGAAATAACTGAAAAACACCAACTTTGGTTAAAGGACAATATTATGAACATGGAGGTAAAGCAGGCCGTCTTTTGGCTTATCAGCTTAAATGTAAATCAGCATCTCATCTAATAGCCCAGATACGTAATACTTCACAATCCTTGACTGTAGACCCAATAGAGATGAACAATGCCTTTAGGGATTTCTATTCCAAACTATACACATCTTCTTCCCCGTAAGATAAATCAAAAATGATCACCTTCTTAGATAACATTGATATACCACAAGTAAATACAGTTGCCAAAGAAAGTCTTGAAGAAGCCATAAAGCTACAAGAGATTGTTGACTCCATTCATAAAATGCAGAGTGGCAAATCACCTGGACCAAAACGTTTTCTCTTCAACTTGCTCCCCTGTTACTTGAGATGTTTAATCACTCCTTTAATCAGAAACATTTGCCACAAACTCTAACAGAGGCTTCCATTTCACTTCTTTTAAAGCCAGGCAAGGAAGATATAGGCCGCTATGAGATATAGGCTCATAGCGGCCTATATCTTTGCTTAATGTTGATGTTAAAGTTTTAGCCAAACTGCTAGCATTGAAGCTAGAGAATGTTATACCCAATATCATCTCAGCAGAACAAACCAGTTTTATAAAGGGTCGTCAGTCCTTCACAAATATTCGCAAACTTTTAAATGTCATTTATTCTCCTGTGTCTGGGGAGACTCCTGAAGTAGTTGCCTATCTGGACGCGGAAAAAGCATTTGACAGAGTGAAATTTAGTTATTTATTTACTGTACTGGAAAAAATTTGGCTTCGGTTTAAATTTTATAACCTGGATACGTTTATTATATACATCACCCAAAGCATCAGTAATTACGAATAAGATATCTTCCCATCTATTTTCTCTCTCAAGAGGCACACGCCAGGGCTGCCCTCTTAGCCCACTTTTATTTGCATTAGCTCTATCAATAAAATTTAGGACAACCCCCAATATCTTTGGTATCCGTAGGTTCGAAACCGAACATAAAATCTCTTTATACGTCGACGACTTACTTTTGTATATTTCTGACCCAGTGTCATGAATTCCTAACATTGTCATTAAGGATATTTCCTTAATGACTTTGGGAGTTTCTCAGGTTACAAATTAAACTTCTCTAAGAGTGAATGTTTTCCACTTAATTATTCAGCCCTTCAGCTACCTGATAATGCGCTCCCCTTCCATATATCAAAGTCCAGATTTAAATATTTAAATCCGGACTATATTTAAATCCAGAGAAAGCACATCACCTGTGCTTTCTCCGATCTCTATGAAAAGAACTTCAAACCTCTCTTGCTTAAATTGGAGGCTGATTTTCAGAGATGGTCCAATCTCTGTTTGTCTCTCCCAGGTAGAGTCAGCTGTATGAAAATTAATATATTACCCCGTTTTTTGTATCTGTTTCAGTGTCTCCCAATATTCCTATTAGAGTTGTGCCGATGAGGTTTTTTCCCACCGATTCCGATTCCGATCACCCATGAGGGCCGATCACGGCCGATCACCGATACCGATCACATAATTCTTATTTTTTTAATCATAAGCACTAACGATTACATTATGTGGAAAAAGGAACCATGAATTCACCTTAATTTAGATAAAAACTTGTTTTTAATAACTTTTTCCAAGAAAAAAACAAAGCAGGCATTGTGAAAATTGTACTGCTATCGGTAATACTATCTTTAACAGACTGAAAACATATGAAGGTTCTGAAGAGGCTAAATAATGCAAAAAGTCAAAATAAAACCTCTCAAAATTGCCAAAAAATTCAAGTATAAAACTTTACATTCAAAGGCAAATACAAGTTCCATTATAATAAACAATCCTGAGTTACTGAATGAAAACTTCCCGATAGCATGGCGGCTAGCTAATTACTGCTTGTTCTGATTGTCTGTTTCTGACTGAGCGGAGTAATTATGCAGAACAGGGAGGAGGCAGAGGAGATCGATTATTTTTTCAGAGATTATTTGTCTCATGTTAGGACAGCAAAAGTTTTAATACGTATGTAAAAAAAAATTTAAGTTAGATGCTGCAGCTTTAAACAGAGGTTCGGTGTGAGAGTTCACTACCAGGTGGAACAGAAGCGGCGCTCCGTCTGTGAAATATTACTAGCTGTAGCGGTTCAACAGCGAGAGCAGAACCAGTGTCTTACACCGCTAGCTCTAATTTGCGGGTTATTTGTTTAGCTTTCTTACCGTCATGCTAATCCGAGTGAGTGTTTGTAGCTGTGCGCTGCTTTGCCTGCTATCTAATCGCTCCATATGTCTTTTTTACTGCAGTGAGCCTCGATGTAGCCAAACTCCGTCAAGTATGTCATTGCTTTTATGCCATATTAGATTCGTCGTGTTGATGCATTTTGACGTGCTTCACCCCACGTGCTTCAATTTTCAGCCGCAACACGCAAACTTCCCCATTCACTCAGTGCTTTATAGGATTTGTTGCTGCGCGTTTGCGCAGTGTGAAATAAAGAGGCAGGCAGCGAAACGAGAAGCAGGTGATCGGTTTGTGTGATCGGCAACATGAGACCGTGATCGGGCATCACCGATCATACACTTTTTCACGGAAATCGGCCGATTATGATCGGTGGCCGATCGATCGGCACACCTATAATTCCTATCTAAATCTTTTTTCCAGTCTTTAAATAATGTATTCTCTTCTTTTCTCTGGGCAAATAAAAATGCTAGAATTCGCAGATAATTTTTAGAAAGGCCTAGAGATAAAGGTGGCCTGGCTTTACCTAATATGAGAAACTATTACTGGGCATCTAATATTCAAAAAGTCAGATAATTTATCGGTTTAATCGTTTCTTCTTGCCGTTTTCTCTTTCTTTTAATAATACTGGATGAAAAAAGGCTCACCTCCAGTGCTCTTCATTTCCTTTCTCATTTCCTTAGCGTAAGGGAGGAGTGAACTATTGCATCATGTAGTCAGATATGCCCATCTTACCTGTCTAAATCTTGAAGGGCAATATAGTGTACTCTTTGGGTTGAATGTAGTTTTCATTTCCACTTTGGTTTTGTATTGTGTTTAGTTTTTATTCAAGTGCATTTTTTGTTAACAGAGACTGAGAGTCCATTTTATTCTTGTTTTTGGTTGTTTTATTTTGTTTACCTGTTCCAGTGTTAAGTGTTCTTTTGAAAATAAACTATTTTTGGCAGGATGTGCTTGGATTATTATGTCATTACCGTTACATCAGTTTAAAATGGTCTTCAAACGATATTATCATTTATCGCAATACTTTTTGAGACAATCACTCAGTAAAATTTGTTATTGTGACAGGCCTAAGTTTTATATATTTTTCTTTAGGCTAGAAATGCACCACAAACCTATGACATAAACTAAAACTTTCCATAAGAAGGAAAGAAGTAAAAAAAAAACAAAAAAAAACATCCAAACTATCTGGACTATTTCTGAGTTATCACATTATTCAATCAATTTTTCGTACCAAAGAGTTAAGAATAAACACGTTTTCACTGAGGCTCTTTAATGTATGTATATTTGAAATTTAAAATTGACATTTGTGACTGTATTCAAAATAGACCAACAAATATTGCAGTAAGCATATTGTGAGGGAACGCAAAAGTTTTGCGTGGTAACGCAAAAAAAAAAATCCCCATACCATCTAGAGGGCTCTGTAAGAAGCAGCTTGTAAATCAAGATATATTTGTGTTTGCATCACATATGCAATGTGAATCTTGTTTTGTGCATTTGTGGATTTCGTCCTGTGCATTTGTGAATTTTGAAACTGTTTTAGCTCCATTTTATGAAACTAAATACATTGGAACTAATATATTTAGGTCCAATAATCATTGGACCTAAATAATTATTTAGCTCCAAATTAATTATTTCAACTAAATATGTAGTTCAGAAATAACCAAGTGGAAAACCATCATAATTAACAGGAATAAAGACTGGAAAAACAAGTGTGTGTAAATAATCAACATGTCGTTTAGTGATAAAATTCCTAAAATAAGTGGACTTTTTAGTAATATTCTAAATTAAATGGATGTGTATTTTATGAGGAAATCATTTTACAATAAGTTTAAAAAAAATGCCACACTTTTGGTTACATTTATTGTCCTTTTTATTGCACATTTATGTAAATGAATAATACGGTTTATGTGGTAAAATATTGTTTATTTAATTGACTCTACAGCTCACTGTCCTTTTCTGTTCCTAAACGGTAATTGTTCAGGAATATCGGTATATAATTCAATAAAAGCGCTCCCCTTTTTCACCTAAAGTAAGCTTAAGTAAAGCATTTTAAACGCAAATAGTTTCCTTTCATATCATAGCCTCACAGAAAATATTTCTTTAAAACAAAACAAAGCAGAACATTATAGCGAACATAATACTGCAAACATAACTTATCCCATAGTTCAATGTTGGCTGATTACATCATACAGATACATACAGACTCTTTGCTGTGCATCAAGAGAATTTAACAAAACAATATTCAGTTAAATTTTTCACTCATGATGTTAAACTCTGCAGAAATGTCCATGAAAACACATCAAGCATCCTTGCAAAATTAAAACGTACCGCACCAGTGGTTGTAGCAGAAACAAACTGGTGAAAAAAAATAAGTCTACATTCATGCTGTAGAGGCATGTGTGGCTTTGGCAACATAAAGAGGCTGAGATCATTTAAACTTTGTCTTTGTCTGAATCTAAGGCACCTTGATTGATTTCCTGATGTGTTCACACAGTTACCACCTTTAATTTTACCATTTCAAGCAAAGTGAATGGGGAAGGAGGGTGGTGGGTGATGAACCAAAATGGATTTATCAATTTAAAAAAAGCCACCTGGACATAATTCCCTTTATATTTGTGATCAGAACAGAAAGACACAGCGTTCATATTCTCCTCAAAACGTTTGGCTTGTTTATAAAAATCTAAAACTTAGTTATGGCATCGACTGAAAACAGCAGAAATAGAATCATTACAAAAACAAAATTTAAGTATCAAAATCAATGAAGCCTTCTAGGAACAGTATGGTTGTAAATGTTAAAAAAAAAAATAATAATAATAATAATTTCCCCCAGAGCATAAATGTGCAACGATATAAAGAGATTTCAGGTCACCATTTCTCTACTATAGAGGCACATGGTGTGAACTCCACTGTGCTTTTATTTGAATTCCTGGAGCCTTGCCTCCTTGTGGTCCTCACATGAGGACTTCTGGTCAACTGAGAAAGAGAGAGATGAGAAGAGAGGAAGAGGTGGTAGGTCCAAGTGTTGTGGAGACAGCCATCTTTACTTCACCTGGGTATAGGGGGAAGGGGAGGAGCTCCTCGCTCTTTTTTACCAGAACCTGGAAAATACAGAATCAATTAACAGAATGTGTTTTTTAATATTACACAGAAAATGTTCTTCCACCAGATGGCACTGTGTCACAAATATGAAGACATTCATTTTTGAAAAGGTTTCATAGATTTAAAAAAATGAGACCATAATAATTCACTTCAACACTTTTTCCACATTTAATGTGACAAGTCCTGCATTATTCATATTAAAAAGAAACATCTGTTTTAGAAAGAAAAAAAAATCCTGGATGAATAAATGTACAAACCCTTAAAGTAATATTTTGATTCCATGTCAGCAGTTGGTCTTTTTGAGTTCACACCTTCCATCAGTTGTAGTGGGATTGGAACAAAGTGGAAGCAATTTGGAGTGACCATAAAGTGGCAATTTGTAAAATCAGTGAGAGGACAACACATGTTGAGAAATGTTGAGCAGAAATCACCAAATCTCTGCACTAAAAACTGTTTTCAAAAACAAGTTAAAAGGTTACATGTGTTTCTGCTGCTATGAAACTAAAGAATCCAAAAAGTGTTGCTGTTAAAAAAAACAAACTATTTTGTACCTAACATTTCTCAAAAATGTATGTGAAAACATACAAAGATATTTTGGACAATGAGAACAGTTTTGATTTTGAGTTTCCGGTCATATTTGTCTGGAAGTACCTCTTCTATGAACATGATCTCTATTTAGTTAGATATGGTGTACCTCAAGGTAAAATGTTGGGAACCTCTTGTTTTCACTGTCTACGTTACCCCCTGGGGTCAATTTTTGCACACTATAACTCCCTTTCAATGCTTTGCAGATTTATCTGCCCTTAAAAACAGGGAAAGACTTGGGCTTTTAGCTCACTGTCTTGAAGATGTTTAATAGTGAATGTCTATAATATTTTTTTACCTAAATGAAAACAAAACAGACATCATCATCATTAAGTAAGATAATTAAAGTGCATTGGGTCCTTTATCATCTTATTGCAAAAGAAATGTTTGGAACAGTCTGAAATTCGACATTATAAATTTGACATGTGACCAAGTGTTCAAATACTTTGTGAAAAACAAAAACAAAAAATATGTTT
The DNA here is from genome assembly GCF_051168715.1 of Poecilia mexicana. NCBI lineage: Eukaryota > Metazoa > Chordata > Actinopteri > Cyprinodontiformes > Poeciliidae > Poecilia > Poecilia mexicana. Next base: position 5,125,060 of record NW_028263384.1, read on the forward strand.
TTCGCGTTGTGTTGGTCACCTTTGCTCTCCGTCTTAGAGATCTTACTGGGGTAGGTTTTCTGCGAAGGCACATAGGGGTCGGGTGGAGGAAGGTCCGAAATGGGGTGAAAGGTGAACCTGTACTCAAAGTCATCTGTTGAAGGAAAGAAAACAGGGAAATGATCGCAATTAGACTGGATGATCTGACATGACACAAAACAAATGAAGCTGAACCAGTTTGTGTAAAGGTGTTGTGAATGGAATCAAGAACTCTCTGCTATTTTAGGCAAAACCTTTTTTGGCCCCATTGCCTTCCAAAATGAAGCCACCTCTGTGGTTGATTGACAAAAGACAATTGAATTGGAGGTCAGGGGGTTTTCTGCCTTACATGAAGCATGTGGTAAAAAAACAACAATGAGGGCAACAGGAATCAGTCTGAAAAATGCTCTAATGGACTTTTTTAAATCAGGTTTTCATAACGTGTACAGTGTCTTACAAAAGTATTCATGCCCTAAGGGTTCTGCTCACATTTTCTTACGGTTCAGCAACTAACCCTCTTCTGTCTTACCAGGACTTTAAATGAAATACCAACTCAAAGTAGCTTGTAATTGTGAAATGGACGTATGCATGCTTTTTAAGGTTTTTTGGTAAATAATCAAGAAAAAGTTATTGTGCATTGGATTTGTGACATAATATGAAGAGATTCTTGTGGTATCAGGAGTATTACACTGGAGTTATTCAACTTTGCTCTTCAATTTATGTTGCTCATTTTAATTTTTCAGTCTTTCTCCTAACTAAAGTTAGCACATTGACAGGTTTACAGACCTTGCATTTGGTTGTGGTGAGAGTTTTGGAAGCCGTTTCCCATCGGTGGTGGAGGTGGTAGTCCCCCAACGGGCCTGTCTGGTGGCAGGGGGGGCCTACCGCCAAGGCCGCCACGAGGAGGCTCCGGGCCCGGCCGACTGATGGGCGGGGCAGCTTGGGTTGCTCTTAGGCTGCCTCCACCCATGCTGCGACCTGAAGGAGGTGGTGGAGGAAGAGGACCTTTGGATGGAGAATGAATTTTATTCATTAAACATTAACAACAATTTTCTACAATATATCTTATCTATTGTTTGAAAAGAAGTGATCTATTATTTATGTAACCAAGTGACGACTGGTGGGTTACCTGTGCGTGGTGAAGACTGGTTTCTTCCAACAGATGGCGGTCTCTCGTTTGGAGGAGGAGGGAGGGGTCCTGATCGACCAGAAGGGGGTGCTGGAGTGTGGCTGTAGGAGATTAAAACGAAAAAAAGCATCCATTTTGATAATTTTTTCTTCATGGAGCAGTATTATGCGTTTCCAGGCATACAGTGACATAAAGTAACTATGCTACCTTGAGTGTTTACAAAAATGCTGTATTTATCAAATATGACTTAAAAGAAATTTGACTTCAATATTTAATACCTTGAAATTGGGTTTCTGTGTCTTTAATAACTCCTGCTCTTTCTGAAGTGCCGCCTTCAGGAAATCCTCCCAACATGGCTCCTCTATTAAACCTTTAACGTTTTTACCAGCATTGCTCTGAGAAGTAACTCAGCAGTTCCAGCAGGTGTCCGTTTATTGCAGCTGGCTAGTCTGAAGGGTAACACTTTATTTGAAGGGGGGTGAATAAGACTGTCATGACACTTTCATAAACATGACATAACACCTGTCATGAACATGAATAAGCCTTCATGAATATTTATGACTGTTGTCATAAAGCGTCATTCTGTAAATTATGACACTTTTAATACAAAGTTGACATTATTCAAAATGTCTTTGTTATGACAACTTGACATTAACCAAGAAATCATTACTGTTTAAACTTTATCTTTAATAACATAAAGTTACCTAATTTTTAAAGTGCAATCTTTTGTTACTTTTATAACAAATTTATATCAGTAATGATTTCTTGGTTAAAATTTAATTTACATGATACTGCCCCTTAAATACGAAACAAGCAAAAGTCTTTTGAATTTCTGGGATTATGACTTACACATCCAATTTTTACAAGAAGTCTAACTACTTTGTTTAAATTATTGTATGCTTAATTTATTGTTGAGAAGGTAAAGAAGGCTTTGATATCATTTTCAACTGTTTTAGACATTTCTTTCTGCAAGTAATTTTGACCCTATTTGGCCTATGTAACAAAAAGTTGGACACAACTGTGCTGTAATAGGTTTTTTTTAAATTAAATTTAAAATACTTCATTAATCCCAAAAGGAAATTAAATGTTGTTATAATGCATTAATTAAAAAAATTCAAAGAGTTATTGTAGATGACTATGGCTGTAGGCAGGAAGGATCTCCAGTAGCTGTCTGTATTGCAGTGAATCCGAAGAAGCCTCTGACTAAAGACACTTTGTTCTCCCAAGACACTCACGTGAAGAGGATGTTCAGGGTTGTCCATAATTTTTTGATCCTATGAAGAATCCTTCTTTGCATAATCATCTCCAGAGGTTCCACACTCGTCCCAGAAAAGAACCGGAACAGAACCAGCCTTTTTATCAGGCTGTTGAGCCTTTTTAGGTCCCTGGATCTGATGCTGCCACTCCAACATCTCTCTCCTCTATGCTCTTGCTCTCTATCCATAATGCCTCCTTTTCAACTCCTCTGTGATTTTATGGCTTCAGCTGTGGTACTATTTCAGCTTTTCCAAAGTTGATGAACAACATTGGAAAACAAATATTGTCCAAAAAAAACCAAGCCATTTTCCTCCAAAAAGACAGGAATGAATGTTTGAAAAAGAGAAAAATCTCAATGAGAGTACCGAGCTGCTCCAATGTGCTGCCACCCTCAGCGGCGCAATTCTAGAATTCAGTCCTAAGCATTTTCATCATCTATTTTCCCAAATCTTACCTGTTGAGTGAGCTGTTCCTCTGGGGCAGGCGGGGTGTGTTTTGGTCCTCTCCTCCTCCCTGGCCAGGCGGGATTGGAGGAGGGCCTGGTCGTCCTGGAGGCAGAGGGGGCACCCCGCTGCTGGCTGGGGAGCGACCCGTTGAGGAAGGCGAGGCAGAAGGTTTGGAGTTGACGGATGGGGGAGGAGGGGGCATGTCGCGGGGCATTGACGGTCGGTGACCTCCTACAGGAGCCGGCGGTGGCGGCGGCCGGTCGTCAGGAAGCGGAGGCCTCCCTCCTGGAGCTGGAGGTAACGGAGGTCGGCTGCTATTTGAAGGCGGAGGAGGGGGCACGGAGAAGCTCGACCGAGGCCCACCGGAGGAGCCCCCTGGTGGGGGAGGGGGGGGAAGAGACCCATGCCTCCCTGGTGGAACACTGGGGGGCACGGGGGAGCTGGCGTGACTGGGCCTGGGTCCTCCGGGGAGTGACGGCGGAGAGGGCCCCCCACGAGACGGGAGGCTCTGGGGTGGCCTGGGGCTGTTGGGTACTGGAGGAGGCGGTCCACCTGGAGTGTCCTGTCTGGAAGAGAAATTAGGACGGCTCTTTGGGAGATCAGGGGCGCCGCCACGAGGCACAGCGGGGATACCCGGCAGCTTAGGCGGACCGGATGGACTGCCACCGCCGCCAAAAGGGCTGGGTCCACCGGAACGGGAACCCGGAGGAAGAACGGGCCCACGACTGGGTCCCGAGTCTGGGAACGAAAATCAGAAACTGTTTTTGTCTTTAAACATAATGAGGACCTTTTTCTGTCATAGTTTTTGCTCTTCACATCTTTTCTTACCATTGTCTCGGTTTGCTGCAGACCTCAGTTTTGGCATTCCTCCTGCAAAGAGGCCTCCTAAACCAGCAGGAGACCCACCACCAAAACCCCCACCACCTCCACTTCCTCCTCCACCACCGCTTCCACCTCCTCCACTTCCTCCTTTGGGTTCTGAGAAGAAAGAAAAACTACCTTAATGCATGATAGTAGTGTCTGTTTCTATAAGGTTCAAACTGGACATATGGGGTAAAATAAGTGCACTAAAAGCCAACATAGGGAAGCAGTTGGTCATTTGTGCCATGCCATTGGTGATACCTTTGGGCTTTTTCAAATAAAAAGAAAGACATACTGTTTTATGCATCATAAAAGGTTGCACAAGGCTTCCTCCAGAAAACCTGCTGTGCCCAGTGGTGGGAGTGTTGGGGCAGTCCACCGTGTTTTTGTGTTGAAAAGTGTTCAAAGTTACAAAAATTTAGAGACATCATAATTTGGAATTAAGAGTTTGAGGCCAACAGGCAGCAAAGAAGAATACAGGGTGCGCAGCCCCTCATGCCCGGTTCAATGCATCAACTAGAAACCTAGCTTCATCCATGTCTCCTGTTGCTATTAATGATGCATAAAAAACTAACAAAAAAAAAAACCTATCTAAAACAAACTATGTTTAGTCTGGTGGCCCACCAAGCTTATGATGCACTGAGGGAAACTTGGTAGTTTGTCTAATTTCACTCCCAAGAACAGAAGCCAATGTCTTATCATGCAACAAAAAATGGCCACTTTTTACTTCATTGTCCTGAAGTCATTCTTAATGTGACATAAACTGCTTACTCAACACATTTTGCATGTTATTCATCTTTCTCCTGGTTCTTTATTCAGTTTCTGAGTTTTTCCATTTAATCTAGGGCTGTGCCAATAAATCAACCCTCGTTTCCTTAATTTTGGGGGATCGGTGATCAGCCGATACTTACATGTGAAGCTGATCTTTTCCTCTGATTTTATCTACCTCAGCAAAGGTCTGAACATCAGCCACTGTACTCTTCTGCTCTGCAGTGAGAAGTTTGACTGGCTGACAGACCCACCAGGTAATGTCTGCACGCTTGTAGTTAACAATAGTCACCCCACTATTACCGACTCAAGAACTTTCTTACTATATTTAGCAACATTTCAGACAAAAAAAATTGGCATCTGCCAAAATCGGAATTGGCAGGTCAGGCTTTTTAACCAGACATTGGTGCAGCCCTATTTTATACTCTTGTTTCAGGAAATGATCTATTCTAAAATAACCAATCTAGACAGCTTACCGTAGCAAATCCCAGACTGCTCTCCATGCTGAGCTCAGACACAGACAGCTGATCAGAATGCTAACATTAAAGTTTATGACGTTCAAAGAAAAGTGCTAGGTTCATGAAGTAGAAGATTGTTTTCATTATTCTTTTCTCACATACAGTTGAGCACAAAATTAGTCATACCCTGGCATGTCTTGATTTGAAATTATTTTTATTCAACCAACAAGTTTGTTTTTGATAGGAAATTATAGGAAATATGATTGGCGTCTCAAAAAATATGTTAAATGAGCATTCATTTAAAAAAAAAAAATTAAAATTACATCTGTCTAAGATCATTTATGCACTTCTCAATATGATGAATGACTAAAATGGTTCTAGGAAATGCACAAGTTAAAAAGCAATATTTGTGTTTCCATATAGAAATGCAAAGACTTTTTTTTTTACTTATTGAGCATCAGAATAAATAGTTTTTAATCTAGCAGACATGATGGAAATGAGTTGGTTTTTCCTTGGGATACAGCCATACATGTTGACGCCAATGAAATGCGCCGACTTACTTTCGAAAACAGGTCCACTGCGGTCATTTGTGACGGCTTTCTTTAGTCTGGTGCCTTTGCAAATGTCGGACAGAAGAGCACCGCGTCCCTGCTGCTCCGTTCGGCTCAGAGTTGGCTTCTCTGTGTTGGCCTGAAACACAAACAACCCAAAAGATTCAAAGGAAGAAATGACTAAAGCTGCAGAAAAAAAAATATTTAGAAAATTCTAATTAAAATTAAATTCATATCGGCATTGTTAAACTAATGGGAGTGGACAGAAGCACAAAATCTTGAAAGAGCCAGTATCAAGAGTTTTCCAGGCACAGTTACATTTTATAGGATAATCCAGCAATTATGTTGCTTTCAGTTATAAATTGCTATATGCATCAAATTGAACTTTGTGATTTAATACCCTATGATGGACTGGTGATCTTTCCAGGTGACCCCGCCCCTACCTGTTGACCTCTGGAGATATGCATCACTATCATTGTCTTCCATATAATTGTGTGGTAACACTTTATTTGAAGGGGGTGAATAAGACTGTCATGACACTGTCATAAACATGACATAACATGTCATGAACATGAATAAGCCTTCATGAATATTTATGACTGTTGTCATAAAGCGTCATTCGGTAAATTATGACACTTTTAATACACAGTTGACATTATTCAAAATATCTTTGTTATGACAACTTGACATTAACCAAAAAATCATTACTGATATAAATTTGTTATAAAAGTATTACTGATTGGACTTTAAAAATTAGGTAACTTTATGTTATTAAAGGTAAAGTTTAAACAGTAATGATTTATTGGTTAATGTCAAGTTGTCATAACAAAGACATTTTGAATAATGTCAACTTTGTATTAAAAGTGTTATAATTTACCGAATGACACTTTATGACAACAGTCAAAGTGAAGGCTTATTCATGTTCATGACAGGTGTTATGTCATGTTAATGACAGTGTTATGACAGTCTTATTCAACCCCCTTCAAATAAAGTGTTACCAATTGTGTCAAACATAATATAATAAGTTAATTAAAAATGTATATTTTCTAATTGATTTTATTCAATATTCCAATATTTTAAGAAACTGAACTTTGGATTTCTGTCCATCAGATATAATAATTCCAATTAATAGAAACCCAGAAGATACATCAGTGTGCATTTAAAATAAATCATATATGATTTCGAGTTAAATTATTATAATAAATAAACAGAACCAGACAGAAAAACACTCTCAATGTGTCACATTTTTACCGTTTTCACATCCAATCCTTGATATCGTCACCTTCATAAAATAATGGCCTTGCACATAAAAAAAAGTGTAATGGATAGTGAGCTATTTAAAATAAATGGTCTAAATTATTTACATTTGTAGACTATTTATTGTAAATTATTTAAAGTGAATTTTCTAAATTAAGGATGTTGCAGATTGTTTAATGATGTTTGTCTGTTTTGATGAGCACTGTTAGTGGTTTGTATTTTGTTTTGTTTAATTGTATTTGCACTTTGTAATGTCTGAGGTTCCTTTGTATGTACCTCACGGGATGCTGTAGCTAAAGAGGGCAGGCCCTTTAAAAGCTAGCAAAATCATTGTACCAATGAATGACTTGAACAACTGTCTAAAGATGCTTAGTGTTCCCCAGTGAAAGCAGCGAGGTACGTTTTATTTTGTTGTTTGTGTTGTAAGCTTATGTTTTGTATTCTAATGTTTGTATATGTTTTAGTTTTCACAATGACTGAGGTGACTGATGATCCACATCAAAGAAAATAAAAAACCTTGAAAATCATCCGTTGAGACTGCGCAAATTACTTCAAGTGCTGGGGAGCAGCTATACCCAGCTTCAACATTGAAGCTTTAATTTTTTTTTAGAAAATATATTTTTTTAGGATACAGCTGTTAAGTCCCAATCCATACACTGATTCTGCCATAAACTAGGTTTGTCCACTAGATGTCTCTGCTGAGCATGACATCTGAGAGGAACAGAGAAACTTACCAGAGCCAGAGTGGGAGGCGGTGGCGGCCCTGGGGGTGGAGGGGGAGGCGGGGCTGGCATCTTCTGCTCTTAGCTGGTCTCTATCTGTGTTGGATTCCTCAACCTGTCACAGAACATGCACATCGTCACCAAATGCTGCATTCAAATCACCACCAAGTTCAATTTTAAGGCGATCAAACTAGAGTTAAATCTAGAGTTAAATTCGTCTGATTAAAGAGTAGAGAGACACCTACTTCCAAGGTGCAGAAAAATGTGAAAACATCTGATAGAACAGAGGAAATCTCTTCAGACTCCACAGAATATCAGTCAGCATTTAAACAGAAACTAACTTCATTACAATATGTGGAAGTTTCCGTTCTTTACTTCTCATTTTGCTCTCATGTTTAATGGTAATGATGCATGTTTTTTTTCCCTGTTAATCCACCAAATCAACAAAAACACTGAAGGAGTTCTTCCTAAACTTAACATGTTCATTAAAGTCCTAAAAATTTGGAGAATTAGCTTTGGATTTATCTATAAATTTTATAATAATCAGGCTGGTGAAAAAAAGCAAAACACGTTCAAAAGATTGAAAAGTAAAGTGTGAATGAAGTGTGAGTGAGAACGCACATCAAGGTTTTAAAACCACTACAATGTTCCATCATACGGTTCCTCAGGTTACAATAATTTGAATGAAATGCCTGAGAAAACAATTATGTGAGCAGACTATATTACTGAGAGAAGACAGTCTTTTGTTTGTTGAACACTGAACAGCTGTTGGTTGAAAAATGGCTGCAACTGTCAGTCACTAACATGAAAGAGAACTGAAGCCATTTCAAATATTTCCACTCAACACTGATGGGCATGTTGTTACGACGGAGTACTAGGGACAGGCTGAGAAAAAAAATGTTATTATGAGAAAAAGGTCTGCTCATACTGCAATGAAGACAGAATTACATGAGAATAAACTCATAATATTACAAAAAAGAAGTCAGAATACAAGACAAAATTGTAAATGTACATGAATTTGCATGACAAAAAAAAGTAATATTACAAAAGTACATCTGTGAAAATCCAAGAAAACCCCCCCAATAATAATATGAAATATATTACTAGAATAAAGTCGTAATATAATGAGAATGAAGTTGTAATTTATAACTCCCACACAAAAAATAAAAGGTAAAATGAGGAATGCTGAGCATCTTGAGAAGCTTTGCTCTCATTAAAACAAATTTTTCTAATTTTACAACTTCTGATAGTGTCTTTCATCTATTATGACTTTATTCTTGCAATTAAAAATAAATCCATCTGACCCTAACACGTTTAAAGCTGCAGAAGGTGTTCTATAAATATTGTATATAGAATTGTGAGCAAATCACTGAGACTACAACTTAAGCAGCTGTTATATGCATCAAAATTCATGTATCAGATCAACTTATTTACGGCTACTTCAGATCAAATCAACAGTTTTAAATTGTTTTATTATTTACAGATTTTTCTGTCATTATTTTATGGTTTATTACGGTGAAGTATGCAGATGTTTTTTTTGTTTTGTTTTTTTTTTACTTTTACAGTGTTAATGTTCTGATTTGTCTGACCCATTAGCATGCCACGACTGTCATGAGACTGTCATTTAGCCACAGTCTTCAGTCACAGTGAATTTTCTGAAAGACTGACTGCTACTGGAGATTCTTCCTGCCCACAGCATCACCATCCACTACAACGCTTCAAAAAAACCAGAATGACAAATTAGACAATGTTTCATTTTCCTTTTGGTTAAACTTTTTTTTTTCACCTGAATTAACCTGCTAGAATGGAGGAAACCTGCAAGTTCTTTGCAACATCTCAGAGTTCAAGCTTGAGAACAACTTTTCTGCAGTTGTCACGACAGTTGCTTTCAGTTCCTTAAATGATTTTTAGCAACACATTAGAGGAAATGTCTGACAGAATGTAAACGAACATTTACAGGGCTTGCTGACTGACAGGAGTCCTGACAGTGGAATAGGTTCTAGGTTCCTGACAGTGGAACCTATATCACTGTCACTGAACCTAGGTTCCACTGTCAGGACTTCTGGAGATCCTTCCTGCCCACAGCAGTAGCAGTCAGCATTAAATTTATGTGACGTAGAAGCATCTTCGTTCAGCTTTTACTGTTTAATTTTACCCTCCCATTGAAAAAACAAATGATAGAATTAATTCTCAGCTGGAAAACTGCTTGCAATGCAATTCTCTTGAGATGCTTCATTCTTAGTTTCTAGTAAATTTATGGAGAAACTGCAGAGAAAAGATGTGAGCAAAGACTTTACTCAGGTAAAGTGTAAGATGACATAGGGTAATCAATGCAAACGGTTTAAAGTGGAGCTAACACAATGTAATATTCTGTTCAAGTGAGCAGGAACTTAAAGGATAAGTTCCCTAAAACCTGGTTCTCTCTACTTAGTCTGTAAATATTCTCAGTCTAGTTTCTGACAAACAGCTCTGGACTTGGATTTAAGATGAACCAATTATGTCATATTAACAATAAACATATCATATTCCTAACAAAAACCACAAATGTTAAAGTTTTAACCCCCTGTCTTTTGTCACACTAACCAGAATTGTTTAAAATTAGTTTTTAAATGATGATTTCACCTGCGGTGGTCTGGCGACCCTGCCTCTCCTCCACTGACAGCTGGAGATGGGCACCAGCACCCCTCCTGACCCCAATGGGATGAGGGTGTAAGAAAATGGATGGATGGATGATGTTTTCATTAAATGAAGTTAAAGAGCAATTTAAACCAACTTGACTGTGTGAAACAGTAATTGTTCCCTAAAGCTACTGACTAGTTGTGTCACCGTTGCTGCAACAAGTCAAGCTCTGTGATAGCTGGAAACTAGTGTCTTATATTTTTGCCCGCTCTTCCTTGCAGAGCTGCGTTAGGGTGAATTGACGTCAGCCATTTTTATTCCGCTTTAATCCAACTCTAATTTGTCTAGAAAGTCTGCTTTGTTTGGGTACGTGTGAATGCAAATCAAACTCTGATGTGGATCAAAAGAAAAGAAAAAACGATCTGCCTAAAACTCTCGGTCTGGGTTTGGCTGAAGTGAACTCTGGTTCAGTTTGAATGCATATGTGAACACTAAGGGTACCAGAGACCCCTCCAGAAGCAGAAAGAGGAGTAAATACAACCAAAACAAACACTCTAAGCTAGCACTAGGGGGAGAAATGGCTCGTGGTATTTAGCCAAAAACAAAAGAGAAATCCTCCAACCGCCAAAATCTATGATTGCTTCTCAGTCCTGGAAGAGCCTGAGACCCTCACACTACGGCTGGTTGATGGGAACAAAAAAAACGTTCCAACAATAAGCTCTGGTATTTATTGCAACAAAAATAAAATTATATATGAAAATCTAGGCCAAAACCATAATAATTAATATTAATATAATTAATATTTTTTCTATGGTTGATAACCTATATTTACCATTATAGTTATTTTATTACTCTTTTAACATCTTTAAAAAAATGACTGCACTGCTCATGATGCTGATCTGCTTCAGTAAAAATATCCCACAATCCTGTGCTACATCACTGTCACAATCACATGACCAAAAAAATCCCAGATGGCTACTCCCCCATCCCAATTCTACCTGGATTCTAAACTTCTAAATCAAACCTTTAGAATAGCGTTTCTCAACAGAGGCGTTCAGAGGACGGCAGGGGGCGCTGGCCCCAAAAAGGTTGAGAAACACTGCTTTAGAACTTACTTCTTAGACAGTTTGAAGAGAACAAAAGCAATTGAAAAAATAAAGTCTCTGACTTCAGCTTTTTATTTAATACCAAAAACAACAAAAATGAAGAAGTTAGCTATATAAGCACATGTTAGAGCTTAATGCATGCATCCATTTTCACACTTGAATCACCCTGTTCCACCAAACAAAAATACTCGCAACTCTGCTTCACACTTCAGACCATCCTCGAGGGGCCTCTTACTTCCTCTATGCAGCAACAAACAGGAAGTCACATCGCGCCTGCAGCACCGCAGCCATCCGGCTGCCAGGATAATGTTGATAGCTTCATTGCAGCGACACATCATTTTCCGATTCTTGCTCTTTGTTTTTTGCTTTTCCTGACACATTTTTCTTTAGCACTTTACTTTATTCCTTTTCCTACTCGATCTCTTTAACAAAATTGACACTTGGATGAAATGGAGATCTTATTTAACCATTTTACTCCCGTTTAATCTCACTTGCTCTTGCTCAGTTGGACCAACAAAACATTTCTGTTGCTGCTAAATTCCTGACAAACCCAGAGATTCAGAATTTCTTAAAGCAAAAGGAGAAAATAGAAGTTTTGGATGACAAAAATCTAACTTTAAATGTATTTTATGTGAGAGAAAAGATAAAGTAGAGCCTAACTGTAAAGCTCAACGGTGAACTTTGACCCCAACCTCATGTCTGCTGTACGTAAACAAATGAGATTTTAATGGTTGGAGATTTCTCTTTTCCCTTATGCAAAAGCCCACAGCCATTTCTCCCACTAGATAGATTTGTGTTTGCTTTGGTTGCATTTACTCACAATACTCTGCACTATAGTACACTTCCTGCTTTTGGAACGATCTGTCCAATTTGCGTTTGCATCAACGTTCACTTCAAACTGAGGCTGAGGTTTGTAGACGTACCAGAATTTGCTTTTTTGGTCTGTATAAGATGTTGTTTAAGCATCCTCAATCAAACCAGACTTTCTCAGGAAACAAATTAGGACTGGATTAAAGTGGACTAAACAGGGCTGTTAATGTTCTTCATATTTCTGAGAAGTTTAAATTTAACATCAGAAGTCTCTATGATACCATGAACTCCAACTTCCTCCTAAGATGTCCTGGCCTTTTAGTTGTCAATTCAAATATTCAGTCACAATCTTATGCACATGTCTTTAAGCTTGGATCTGAAATTAGATTATATTGTCTGTGTGTAGACAGGAGATTGCATTGGATGTCCATCCATCCATTTTCTGTACACTTTTGTCCCTAGCGGGGTCGGGAGGGGTGCTGGTGCTTATCCATTGAGACATTTTGGGCGAGAGGCGGGGTCACCCTGGACAGGTCACCAGTCCATCGCAGGGCAACACAGAGACAGACAGAACCCACACATGCACAGCCACAGGGAGAACATGCAAACTCCATGCAGAAAGACCCCAGGCCCTTCTTGCTGCAAGGCAACAGTGCTACCAACTGTAGCATTGTGCAGCTCATTGGATGTGCATCGGATGTGTTGAGAATAAATAATTCTGTGTTGTCCTCCATCTCTTGTAGCTATTTGCATGCTCGAATATACATGCACGCACACACACAGAGTACATGCCTGCAAACCTAAGGAGAACCCTCTTTAGGGCGCAGTTTAAAGAGAGGCCAATAAAGAGAACTAGCAACTGTTGTGACGTGCCATTTTGCTCTGCTAGCACATACAGATGGCATGAGCAATGGACCAGCTGTATTTTGGTATCATTAAATGGAATTCACGAATTCAACTCACTGACTCTTCTTCGATCTCATACATCAAAAACTTAGCTGGAGAAAGGATAATTCTCCTAACAGATGCTATTTTATAAAGTAAAGAAGACTGAATACAAACACACACCACACTTTTCCAGTTTTTCATATGGGTTAGGATTTGATGCTTACTTCATATTTAAATGTCTGGTCCATCATATAAAAGCCCAGCTACATGAATTGATGTTTGTGGTCATATGGCAAGAAGTTGAAATTTCTCTTTCAAATGCCTCATCAGGGTTTCCTGTTGTGTTTCATTAGCCTGGCTGGCTACCAGGCTTTACTGCCCCCCACCAGGCAAAGGGTTGTTTTTTATTTTAAACAGTTTTATTCACCAGTAGCAGTGACAGTGAAGACGGATTATGGTAGGTTTACAGTTGACGCATTGAACTGGGCATTACCTCCCCATTGGCCTCACACCATTATTTATGAACTATGATTGTTGCTTATGCTCCTCCAAATCTTCATAATTTTTTTCATAAACATTTTTTAACATAAAAACACAGTGAACTGCACTACTGCTGGGAAAGCTTGTTCAATCATCAAGAGGAAAAAACATGCTTTAACGCCACAAAATAAGCGTCATATGTACACACAGAGCCAAGCTTAAAAAATGTGTGCATCAGATTATGACTGAATATTTGAATTTGAAACTAAAAGGCCAGGAGATCTAAGGAGGAAGTCAGAGTTTATGGAATCATACAGACTTCTGCTGTCAAATTTATACTTCTCAGAAATAATAGGAGCACTTGATTCTGATCAAGAACAACTTCACCAAGCATAAATGTGCGTTAGTCTGAAACCCTACAATATATGACATTTAGATTATTGTTTAAGATTATTGTTTAAGAGCAGAGATACAAAATACATACAGTCACACTTCACATACTGTAAACCAAGGCTCTAAAAAACTAAAAAATACACTCAACTTATCAAGCAGCACATCAAAGGTTCCCTTGTATGGTTACAAATACGAAGTGACAATCTGTGATGCTCATGCAAATGAAAAGCAGAAGAGTAATCTGCACAAATGAAACACATTGATGAAGAGATAATATGTGGTATAATTGGGCAAAATGTGAAAAAAAAAACATTTAGCCAGCATGATGGCGCATGGCAAATGGCTTGCTTCTTAACTTTAATCAAGAAATCTTGAGTTTTCCATGCATGTATCCTAACAAGCCATAAGCAAATCACAACACAATTTCCTCTGCAAGCACCTCACCTCTTCAACTCTCATAGAAATCTGTTATATTTCAGAGACTCTGAAGCAGCGACTGAAAGTGAGGCCTTTGAGAAGTGACAAGTTTCCCCCAGTGCACCTTGGTCTAGAGTTTTGGAAATTGAATGACTTTTTTCTCTTGGTCAAATAGAAGGATAAAATATCAACAAAAATGTGATTTATTTTGCGGAATGGGTTTGTCCTAGATTGTGGTGAAACAATTATAGATGGATTTAGGATTTTCTCTGCTGGTTTATGAATGATGGTTTTGAAACCTCAGCTAACATTCTGCTGTTTCAACACCAACTTTACAAAAATGCATAATTTTCTAATCCATTATCTTTTAAGTCATGATACCGACCAGATGCAAGTACCATAAGTGACACCATAATGCCTCAGCAGAGGTGCAATGCTTGCAGTTTTTTTAATACCGAAATGGAATTAGACTTCTGTAAAATTTGGACCATTTGACAGATTCTGAGTTTCACAGATTTTCTTTAAAAATTACAGCTGACAGCATTAAATTAAAATAAAAGAAATAAAATTTTACTGTTCACAATGAAGGTATTAAGAGATCTAAGAATAATTGCAAAAAAAGTAATTTATTCATTTCAGATGGATCTAGTTAGACACAACATTTTTCTCCCAGAGCCAAATGATTTCCATTTTGCTAAATGCCACAGCAGTCCCTTTAGACTTTCTCTATAAAAGTGAATTTTCTATATATAAAAAAAGTTGTTCAAATTTGAGAGTTGAAGGCTGAAAGCTCAAGCATTTTTCTGTTACTTCTGCTAACAGATGCTAGAACAATATTACTCTGTGTAGGTGGTGGTCGTGAACAGCAGTGACTTCCCACAAAAAACTAAAAAAGTTATATTCAATGTACCATCCAACTTTCTGAAAGAAAAACCATCTTACTGATAGAATAACAGTTATGTTTCAGTGTTTTCACTCTGGTAAATACAGCTGCTTTACTAATCACCAAACTAAAAGTTAGCACTTCCTGTAGCTTTGTGCCTAAAGAAAATTGAGCCAGTACTAGAAAATATTTATACTCCAGGCAAATTTTATTGTTTTTGTAGTTTAAAGGAATTGTTTGGAGTAAAATTAATTATGCCATGTAGAACTGCACAATACACTGCAGAAATACTATTATGACAATTACATTGTGTGTAAGGACTGTTGAGTGCAGTAACGTTTGATTTATATATTCCAAGTGCTATGAACTTGCATTTCTTATGATTATGTAATATTTTGTCAGAGTTTCAAACAAATAACTTAACCCAAAATGCTAAAGGTCACACAGTGATAACATGTCTGGTATCATCATCACAACATTTACACTTATTTTTGCCATTGTAAGATTCTTTAATATCATATTCAGTTCAGCTTATATCACACTTTGTTAGAATCCAAATAAATTCTGTGAGACATTTTGCAACTACAATAAAAGATTAATTTATCTTCAAGATTTACTTTACATACCATCACCAGAGGTGAGAATAAATATATCTTCAGCTGTAATAACATTGCACTGAAGTGTTCATATTTCTCTGTGGTTTCCTGTTCTGTGAGGGGAATAATATACTTATTATTTTTAAACTGAATAAAACTGGTCAGCATCAAAGAATGATGGAGACTTGAGGCCTTTCAGCCTGAATTTAATCTGCAGTTAAAATTAGCGTTACTATGACTCACTGGCTTTCATAGTTTTACTGCAGATACTGAGGGTGACATGTCAACTCATTTCCTGTAGCAGTCATGAAATGACGCATGAAACAGCAGCAGCTTGGACTCCGGATACCAGCGTGCTCTCAGGTGAGCAGGCCTGTGGCGGAAAGCTCCTCCCTGATTTTCCACGGCTAATGACTTGCCATTTATTCATTTTAAGCAGATATCTGGAAGTCAAAGAGCGGCTGCAATTTGCAGATGAACTCCGCAGCAGTTCTGAGCGAACGCAGAAACTTGCAGAATACAAAACAGGCCAGTGTGATGAAATGACCAAAGGAAATAAACCACTTTTCTTCTCTTTCTGAGATGCAGCCTAATGTTAGTAAAGCATGAACAATGGTTTCTCTGACAGAGAGGGAAGAGGAGAAGATGTGACTAGATTAAAGCCGGTGAATCCTTTGAAGAGACAGTCATGTGACACACACACACAAACATGCACGCACACGCACACACACACACACACACGCACACACACACACACACACCCCCACTGAATATGGTTAACATATGTTTCCATTTACAAGTGGCTATAATAAGACTTCCTTAGCCTTCCACTGAATCCCTTTTGCAAAACAACGCAGAGATTCATCCAAATATTAAATTAAGTTATTAAAGTTATTCACACGATGAAATAAGACTGCTGATGATAAAGTATAATCTAAATTAAAACCACAACTGACAGACCAAAGAAGTTTACTTTGTAACTTTGATTTTTCATACTGACCATATGAGAGTTTGTGTAATTTATGAAGTTAAACAGTGTAGAAATGTGGTCATCTAGAATACATTACATTTTTTCAGAAAAAAATTATTCCAATGTGGATAAGTTTCTTTGCCAATTTCAACCCCCAGTTTGTATCAGTTCACTGTCATTTTATTTCAGTCTACTTTCAATGTGTCCCTATAAATTTAACCATCAAGTAGCTATAAATAATGAATATATCTCATTAATTATAGAGACATGTGGTCATAAAATGGTCTCAAATTAATTTAATGTTTTTTGTGTGAAAAGTTTGTATTCCACTCTATTCTCATGTATCTTAATGCTTATCACAGTTTAAGCTTTATAAAGTAAAATATTACAGTTTTGACTCAAATCAAAACAAAACTAACAGTAACAGTACAGCGAATCCTCGCCTGTTTGAGGTTCAGTATTCACAAATTCATCTATTTGTGGAACCCTAAATTCTCCTATTTACAGATTTTTAAGAGGTATTCCACTGTGACAGTATTTCATGTCCATAAAGTTTTTTATCAAATGGAAAAAAAAAAAAAAAACAGAATGGCATAGCAAAGTATTAAAATGACCAACACATCTAGTCATGAAAATATTCACAGCTCTTCACTTTTTCCAACTTCTTTTACAGACATTTTCCAAGATGGATTAAATTCACAATTTACCTTAAAACTCTAACCAAAACACCCCATAAAGACAATGTAATTCCTTTTAGTTAAAAAAAATTACCAAGAAGTGACATGTACACCAGTATTCACAGTCTTTGCCTTGAAGCTCAAAGTTGAGCTCATGTGAGCTCATCATCCCTGAAATGTTTCTACTCATCAACTAAAGTCCACATACTAATTCGGGAGGATTTGGAAAGGCAGACATGTCTAGATAAAGTGTCAGTCTACAATCTGAGCAAAAACCAAATATGAAGTCAAAGGATCAATCTGGGGACTGGTAGAAAAAAAAACAAACAAAAAAACGTTTGCTGCTTTGACAGTTCCGATGAGCAAAGTTGTCTTGATTATCTATGGAAACAGTTTGGAACCAGGACTAGAAGGAGCCAGTGAGGAGACCAACAACCTGATGGACACTGTCAGAACTCCAGCTTCGCTCTGCACAGACTTAGCCGTTTCTTAGTGAACGGCTCACCTGAAGTTGCCTAAAGGAACCTGAAGAATGCTAAATCCATGAAAATTCTAATTCTCTGATCTGCTGAGACAAAGACATGAATGTTCAGCGTTTGTGGGTAGAGAAAACCAGGCATCTGGAAAAAAAACCTCTTACAGTGAAAAAGAAAATAGTTGGACCAACTTAATTGAATTGCTTTAATTGGTAAGCAATTCAAACAAGTTTATCCAACTTAATTTATTAAGTTGGTTTAACTTGACAAATTTAGGTCAGCCTTACTCAAATTACTTAGTTTACTTCAAACAAAAAAGTAAACTAATACAGGATCTTTATTAAAAAAGTTTTTTTTTTGGCTCAGGCAGCCTTTATCTGAGAATACAGGAGTTAGTCATCAGGCTGGAACTGAACTTCCCATGGGCATGTCGAGGACTAAGATCTCCTTATGCGATTTGTGCTCTACCCCTGTGCCACCACAGCACCTGTTTGGTACAGGATCTGTCCCTAGTGAAGCCTGCATCATGGCGTCAGTCATAGGATAGCAATGCAGCATTGAACTTAATTGTTTCAAGTAAAGTCAAATTAAAAAGTTTCTTTAAATTAAAAATTTGTACCCTTTAAGTTAATTCAACACCAAAAAGTAAGTTGTCATAACTAAAGCAAAAGAATTAAGTGAGATTAATATAAATAAGTCCATAACATTAACTACAGCCCAAAAACACTTTTCAGAGTGTAAATTCTGACATGTTGCAATGGTTTGTCTTATCTGAATGACTCAAAGCCAAGAAGGGAAGCCAAGAAGGGAAAAAATTCAGGGCAACTCTGGGAATGTTCCCGTGTGGCCGAGCCAGAACCTATAATTGAATCCAATTGAACATCTCTGGAGAGATCTGAAAATGGCTGTGCATTGACCCAACCTGATGGAGCTTATAATGGTCCAGCAAAGAGGAATGGACAAAAGATTTGTTGGCAGTTATTCAAGAAAACTCGAAGGCTGTTAGTGCTGCCAAGAGTGCATGAACAAAGTGTTGAGTAAAAACAGTGAGTACTTTTGCGCGTCATTTCTTCCAGTATTTTTAGTCTCCAACATATTTTCAAATATTATACAAAACACATATACACAGTATTCCTGTTGTCATGATTGGGTATTCTGTGTAAAGATTTGAGCATAAAAACAAATCTAACTTTTAAAAAATTAGCTTGGAAACATTCTTAAATTAAAAAGTATGCTTTACTGTTGGAACTCTCTGCGGATTCCTTTGTTTTTTTTGGCAGCTTAATGCAACCAATACGATTTGCTGTCTTTTACTGCAGGATGCCGTTAGCATTGCTAAATTGACTTTGTAAACACACAACGCTGCTCAACTAGGTGACAGGATGTAGGATTTTGGTGGATTTTTTAAAGGTGTACCAATGACGGAAAACCTCTTATCACGCTTCCTCCACAGATGCCTTCAAAGGCCAAAGACGAACCGATCCAAACCTCACACAGCCCTTCATTATAGTTCACTTCTACCAAACAGGCATGTTGGTGATCAAACAGAATGCTCAGACTGACTGTCAACTTGAATTCTGGGAAACTGTAGATGTAGATGCTCTGAATGCCGTCCAGGAACGTGATGAATGTGTCAGAGGCTGTGCAGAAACTGTGCTGAGTGGCTAAGCTAACATCCTGTGGTGTGTGTGTGTGAACTCACTCACACCTCAGTTTTACCATTCAGCAGTTGCTGTTACTTTAGTACTCGATCGAGAAGGGTAATGTTGAACAGTTTCTTATGCTAGGATGCAAAACCTACATAACTGACTGCCATGTAGCCAACAAAACACAGCAATAGATGTGAACTGTGTCCTTTTGTTTGCAGATAAGATTTTCTAGAAGCTTGTACTGAGTTAGACTCAACTGCAATGTCCTTATGAAGCAACAATGCCCTTATGCAAGAAGAGAACCAGATCTGAAAAGGGAACGAAAATCTATTGCACACATTAGAATTATAACTGAAAAAAACAAAAAAATACACTGAAAATATCAAGCTGTTAGGGGTAGCAGAAGTTCATTTCAATCTTGAAGGAAAATGTCAAAGTAAAATAAGTCAAAAGAACTATCCAACGGGTATGGATACTGACTTGAATTGGACTGAATTTCTAGGATGCTTTTCTAGTCTTAGTTCCTTGGCCAGGAGGAAACTGGTATGAAACCCACAACTTTTGGGTTGGGTCATCCTGTTAGCTTTCAGAAGGACTGATTGCATCTGAGTTTGCAAATATACAAGTTTAGTGGAACAGCAGAATACTGACTAATTACTTTGATTAAAGTAAAAGAGAAATTGTGATCAATTCTGATCTTAGGTGAAATTAAACATCAAGCTCAAATCAGATGATATATTGTCTTAAGTTCATGAGAACAAGACGAGATATTAGCAAGGATTTTGGAATATCTAATGATCCCAATTTTTTTGTTTCTGTAAATAAATTAACAAATTACAAACTTTGTCTTAAATCTATAATTAGTTCAAAATATTCCAAAATAGTTTTTAAAAAACTACCAATTTCCAGTTTTATTTTGGCAAACTGGACCCTGCCGACAGATTTTTCTGTTTAATGTGACTTCAGATTCTTCACAGAAAAATCAAATTATTTGTTTTTCCCCCTTATCTAAAATATTTGAAAGAAAATCCAGTGCAGGAAGCACAAATAGCAAAGCTAGTTGAAATGTTACTGGCTGGTGTTTGCAAAGCAGCCAATCTAGTAGCACTATTAATTTTCCTTACCACTGTTGAACCTTCAAGAGTGGAAATAAGAAAGAGTGTAGGCGTTAGCTTGTAAAATAGTCTGGGCAGTTTCTACTGTGAGAATTAATTCTTAAAGTATACTTTGGGTTTGAACTATTAAAATAGACAGTTATGTTTTTCAAAAGGATCTTTATCCACATACTTTACTCATTGACTGGAAGCAGTGGTCCATAATAGAGGCTCATAAATCTCAAGCTGTGTTGCCTGTTCAGCATAACATAGCATCCACACTTCAACTTTAATTAGTTCAAGTGTAACATTTTTAAGCTAGAGTCCAGATCCCTTAAAATCTTTGAATAGTCTTTTAGTTTAGCCACTACAGGAATTTACGAAATGCTTTCTATGCCAACTTTAGTACAGTTAGCGATTAGCAAAGAACATGTCAATTGTTGTCCACAGGCCTAACAAGAAACCTTTATCAGCCAACTGTGTAAACACAACATCCCAACTCAAGAACTACTTCAATTCTTTAAAATAAGAGTCTAAATTATCAGGACAACTAGATATGAAGTATAACACACACACATGCACATCTGGGAATCATAATATCTTATACTTCCTTCTGCAGATAAATTCATGTGCAGACAGTGACTGGATCCCATCCATCCATTTATCCATCCATCTTCTTCCATTCATTCGAGGTCGGGTTGCGGGGGTAACAGCCTAAGAAGGGAGGCCCAGACTTCCCTCTCCCTAGCAACTTGTTCCAGCTCCTCTGGGGGAATCCTATGGCATTCCCAGGCCAGTCAAGAAATATAATCCCTCCAGCGTGTCCTGGGTCTTCCTAGGGGCCTCCTCCCAGTGGGACGTGCCCGGAACACCTCACCAGGGAGGCGTCCAGGAGGCATCCTAACCAGATGCCCAAGCCACCTCAACTGGCTTCTCTCAATGTAAAGGAGCAGCCTTGAACTCTTTGGCTGCACCTAGAAATTCTGTCCATGAAAGTAATGAACAGAATAGGTGATAAAGGGTAGCCTTGGTGGAGTCCAACTCTCACTGGAAACGAGCCCGACTTACTGCCAGCAATGCGGACCAGACTCTGACACTGGTCATACAGGGACCCAACAGTCTATATCAAAGGTACCTCATACTCCCGGAGTGACTGGATCCCTCTAGAAACATTGTGACATTTGAATTGGGAGATTGTGTTACACCTTACTGAGTTACTCTAATCCTTAAGCTTTTTAAAACAAATCTTCTTATGGGTGGTGTCCATTGTTGTATTTGGACATTTAAAATCAAGCATTGAACGGTTGCATCATGTGGACCCGTCATCCATTTACATCACATATCTCACTCCTCATTTCACTTCTTAAAATGACTCATAAAAGCAATTCTCAAATACAACCAGACATGCTGCCTATGGCGTATGTGCACTTAAATACAACTAGCCATTATGACACTAATAAAACAGCTAATTGTTCTGAAAGCTCTCAGAGGAAATGGCAGCCTGGCCTCTATTCCTTCTTTTGCACCAAGTATTATTGTTCAGCAGGGTAATCAAACAGCACTAAGTATCGCTTTAAAGCTTTATTTAGCAGAATTAAAGATAAAGAGTTGGAATGTTTTTCACTTGGTGAAAACATTTAAGTTAAACTGATGAATTTAGGACTGTGATGACAATTTTTGCTGGTCGATATATGTTCCCAGAAGTTGAAATAAATGATAACATTGTCATTTAAAGAATTTTCAACCAATATAATGATACTAATAATGGCATATTTATGCAAGTACACGCTCTCACAGACCAAACATTGTTTTCTAAAAAGAATATTTAAAATTCTAAATGGAAAATATTTTACATCTCTGTAACCAAAATTGCAGTTCAAAAAATAATAATCATTCAGCTTAGACAGGGAAAATAATCATTCAGCTCAGACAGGCAGTTAGTGCAAGCTAACCATTTCGTACTGGATGTCAAATGTCTGCAGCATTTCCCAAAACGATGACTTTTCAACAAATTTAAAAGAGAAGGTACTCTTTAATGACTGATGTCCAAATGGAAATGATTATGCTCGTTTTAATTTATAATGCGATTAATTAATTTATTGCTTATTGTGACAAGCTTAGATGAACAGCAGACTAAAAAAAAAAGGTGAAATGTCACAGAAATCCAATTGATGAAGAGCGTGCTGAAGTGAAGAAAGTCACAGGGTTTGTTTTTATTTTTTGCGGAAAATACACCAAAATAAAAAATGTAAATTTTGTTAAACTTCACTTGTTCCTGCTGAATGACTTCTGCAGGCCTGTCTTCTGGGAGTGCTTCTCTTAAATAGCTCCTTCTCACAGCGCAGAGATTTGGATTTTAAATGAAAGCTCCATTATTAGACTGAAACTGAACCTGCAGTGCAAATTATGCCAACGCAACTCTCCAAGTACCAGACTGGAGCAAGAATGCTTGGTAACTCTGGGAATACAGACCTGAGCTCAGCTCTTCACACTACTGCAACACACAGTTGGGCACGAGTTACAAAAAAAAAATAAATAAATAAAAAAAAAAAAAGTTGCCATGTTTGCAAGCTCGTTTTTGCATTTACAAATGACTGACCATGTGACAATGGAAGGAAATTAAGGTAACTTACTCAATCTGAGTCCATAGAAGAATAACCAGTATGTTCAGAAGACAGCAGAAGAAGCACCTCAGTTCATTCCACAGAAAAAGGCAAAAGGCGAACAGCAGCCATATGCAGCTGAAAATGGAAAGAGGCAAAAGTTAGCTGAATCCAACAAGTTTTAGAACGGCACTCAGAGTTGCAGAATTTCCTGATTCCTCTTTCTCTAATCTCACAGCATACACTTTGAAAGAACTGTCACTTCAGCAGCCACTTTATATATGCTGCGAACCACTTCCTCTTTTTCAGTTCCCTGCCTGTTGGAGGGGGAGGCGTGCTTACTAAGGACTGAAGATTAAAACAGGCGTATAGAAAAAAAACAACTAAAAAAAAACTAAAAAAGGGCCTGATGTAAAAACAGAACATACTTGATAAAAAAAGTAGAGAATAATTCAGTCAAAATTAATAATGTACATGGGAACCATTGTTGTTTTGTAGATACATCTGTAATTGAATTTTAAATGGAAATTATAACTACAGTTTTGTAGATCTAGTTACAAAGGCACAAAAAAATTGATGTTTCAAAATGAAACATACTTTAGGTTCCAAAAAAAAACACATATCTGAAAGTGAGACACAGTTGTTATTAAACTAAAAGGTGGTGCATCATTGCTAAGGTGCATCTTAGCAAATTAAAATAATATTTATTACTTTCCTTCCACTCAACTTTCTATTGATAAGCATGGACTCAATTCAATAAACAGCCAGCTTTCTTTAACATTAGGGTTTTCTGGATTAACCATCTACTGCACAACTGTTAAATCAGCACATTTTGGCATAACATTGCTGAAATACCAAACTATTTCCGTTGGTCTTTTGTAATATTTGAAATTAATTAAATAAATCTTAGGTTTTCAAGTAGTTGTAGAGCCTTATTAAAATTTACAGAAATAAAAACATGCTGAATGTAGCATTCAGCATGTTCTCTCTCTGTAAAATCCGATATGTAAAATATATAGGACATTACGAGTCCAAGAAGTTTTATAATGCCTCATGTTTTCAACTCCTAAGATTTCATGCTCGTTTGTGCACTGTCAACCTGCACTGTCAACCATGAGTCTGCCTTTCTGAAAAGCTGGAGAAGCAACTCAATGAGAACCTTTTGGGAGCAGAATGTAGAATTAAGGGAAAAATAGATTTTCTGTATTAAAGACTAACAACAAAATGTGGAAAAAAGTAATCTCCAATCTCCCAAACATTAAGTAAATGGGGCCAATGTATCAACAAGTCAACAAGAAATGTAGAAATGAATAAGGTAAAAACCTTTTTAGTTGTGTTGATTTGTTGTTTATCAGTTTAAAAACGTGTTTAAAATAACTTAGAGAAAGGACTGTGCAGTTATTCAGCATTCAGTTCCAGATTAATCTCCAAACAATCATGAAAACAATATACTCAAAAGAAATTATATTACTTCGTCATAGTCCACTTTGAAAGTAAGTTCTCATTTTGTCATATTGTAACGATTTTAATTTTAATTATTTTACTATGTATAATTTATTTATGCAGTCATATTGTTTTTAGTTTTTTATTGTGGAGCCCATATCAGACATCCATTCATCCATTTTCTATACACGCTAGTCCCTAGTAGGGTTGGGAGGGTTGCTGGTGCCTATCTGCAGCTAACGTTCCAGGCGAGAGATGGGGTACACCCTGGACAGGTCGCCAGTGTGTCGCATGGCAACATATCAGACATGTAGCATGCAATTCTCACTATATAACTACAGGTTAGCTTGAGATGGATATTACTCATGAAAGCATGTTCACATAAATCTATATAAAATGTATGTACTTTTGGAGGTGCACTGATAAATCAGCCCATTTAGCCCACGGGTACAGTTGCTATGTACTATACCCCTATTTTTTTTTCCCATCTGCACATGCACACATAATAGTCACCACACTGTTACCAACTTGCCAACTTTGCTGCTAAAATTTGCAATTTTCAGACAAAAACGTCAATCTGTGCTCCTCAAAAAACAGACACGAAAACAAACAAGCACTTTAAATGTGTAACCAGCCACATTATTCATCAGTTTTTCTTTTTTATCCACATTTTGACATCTCAAAACATGTAAACATTTGCTTCAAATGTTCGAGAAAAAGCTCTTCAGATGATCCACAGCAGATCTTCAGTTACATTATGTCATTGTTTCTGCTCTGACCATGTTGTCATCACCACTTCCCATTTTTTCCCTCTGAAATTCCCTCCACATTGACCATAAATGAGTTTGGTGCTTCGGTTGCCCTCTGTTGTCGAATACTTCACTGGTCCCAAGTCTGTCTGGATGCTCTGTATTTATCATTCTTTATTCCACCAGACAGAAAGAACAGGTTCTGTCTGAAAGTCAACGGCTTATACTCTATAATGCTGCTGGACATAAAAAGGGGAGCACAGCTCCATATCAGTCACTTCCTGTACTCTCAGTGTTACACTTCCTGCTTTGCAACATACAGTCCGAGGCAATCTGCCAAAACACTGTCGTCTTCATTTCAGTCTACTGCCTGCTGCTCCGTGTTAGCAGCCAATTCTAGCAACATTGAAGAGACACTTCGGCTTTCTCCGCCGCCCACAGCTGCTTTTCTTTACCAGAATCTGACATTTGTTGAGGGAAAAAAAATGCAGGAGCTGGTAATGTAGTTATAAAAAGACCAGTGTTCCCCACACTGCCACTGGCTAATGCACTCAGGAAAAACAACACCAGGCCTTCACAAAGATCCTTCTGACAATGTGTTTTTATCACGTGACTCTACAAAGGTTTTCAGAAACACTGCAGGTAGAGGAAGATGCAACTAAATGCTCCAATCTGGAATGGTTTTGTAACCAATTTGAACAGTGGAAGGTACGAAGATAAATTTACTGGACAAAGTGACTGACATTTGATCCAACATGATAAAACATCATGAGTCATGAAACAACTGGATCAGAGTCTGCAGGTATAGACATTGCACAAAGCGTCCTTCACTACATGAGCTCTCATTTGAACTTTTTCTGAAATGCAGGGGTTTTTTTTCTCCTGTTTGCGTATTACATTATGCTGCAGTCAACTGCAGTATCAGCATTTCACACTGTCAATACAGTAAACCAAAATTCACATGCAAGTTATATTCGGCTGAAGAGTGACTTGAAAGAAATGATAAAATCCTTAATTTAAAATGAGCAGGGCTGATGGGTAACTGATCATTTTCTGAAACAATAACACATCCTGGTTTCACTGCACATATGAAGGAAGCACCAAAGGGACATTGTGGCAGATCAGAATCCCTTTCAATAAAGGTGCAGGACTCACTTTGCAACAGTACAGTGACTATAATTTGCTATGTACTATACCCCTTTGACATCTCAAGATATAAAGGGCATTATAATAATATCTATGATTATTATTAATCTAAGTGCTCTCCCTCATTGCCTAATGAATTGTGTCCACTTTGGGGTGGAACAGGCTCTCCATAGTATATCTACTAGTGTTATGTTGGAAAAAACAAAAACAAAAAAAATATTTTACAACAATCTTATTTTTCAGACAAAGACAAACATATTAAAGCGTAGAGCTATGACAAAAATGGCATTTCCATGAAGAACAGTGGTGGACATACTTTGGCTAATTGACTAATGTGCTAGTAGCCAACCTGATTTTTCATTTAGCCCTTTTACCAACTTTGAAAACATGTCACGCACTTGGCATCCCCTAAACTGTTTTTCAGGATAAATTCTGAAGTGCTAATTTACTTGGCAGTTTTGTAAACATTTGGTTGAATAAAGTTGTACATCTGTGTTGAAGTTTTTGTTTTCAACTTAAGAATTTTTCTAGTAGTTACGCAGACAATAGAGAAAAATGTCTAAACATAAGCTCAATATCTATGGGCAGGGGCACCGCCAGGAATCTTGGGCCCCATGACAAAAAATTAAATTGGGCCACCCTGCGCAACTACTGTTACAGTTTCTTGAGTCCATCTCCATATTTGTTAAAGTTGTCACAATGTTGTGACACTTTGCTATGCGACAGATAATCTGTGAAAAAAAATCAATCTCCTCCAACTCCTCCCTGAACTTCTATTGTTGGCTAAAGTAATGCGCCGTTATGACCAAAAACAACCAATCAGAACCAGGAGGACGGTCTTCGTGCTGTCAATCAACCTCACCACCCTATATGGTGGTGGCACACATGGGTTTGTCCATTTAGTGCCCATGTAGGGCCCATGTGGGCTGTGGCCCTACATGGGCAAACCCATGTGGGGCCATCGTGGAACCCGCGGACAGACCCATATGGGACCCATATATAAGCCCTCCTTTCCCCCACATGGGGCCCACCTAGGCATGCTGGCTGGGCAGGGCCCCGATTTTTTTTTTAATTTCCCGATTCACATTTTATGTGTGTTTTTTTGTAAATGGGTGATCAAGAAGGTAATCAGCCATACATGCAATTAAAGGCACTTTTTGCAAAGAAGGCTTTATTCCAAAAATATTGCTGCATATGAAGTGCTGTTAAATAAAGCTACATTACATGCATCCCAATTTCAAAAAATTATAAAGTGCAAGGGAACAGAAATTGCACACAAGTTATTGCACAGTTAACATAATTGATATACTGTATGATCTACCACAATAGTAGTAGCACTAGCACCTAATCAGATCCGTTTAGTAATGAACTCATAAAATATAAACTAAATAAGTTGAGGACTTGATTAACTTAATGTAAACATAGCTGTTCTTGCTGTTGGAGTTCTTGTTGTGGACCCTGATGACACTTTTACCCTAAAGAGGGAAAATCTAAGCAAAAACTGAAAGAAAAGAAAATGACAAAAACTCTTGTAAACATGCCTAACTGCTTATCAAATAGGTAAACAGTGCATAACATTACTCCTTCCCTTAACAGTTTTGGGAATATTAAGAAGCCTTTGTGTTTCTCTTGTGTGTGAAGTAAAACTGAGTTTCAACACTCAACAAGTATGATACTCTTCCTCACTGAGTTACTTCTTTTTCCAAGTGTATTTGTTACTCCTTGCTGCAGTTTGTCTTTCAAAGTGGTGCTGTAAAACTCTGAACTTGTTTGCTCAAAGTTGAGAGTCCTCAGAAGCTCACTTCTGATGAGCTCAACGGAGCCCCTATACCTGCAGTCACACTATTTGTTGAACATTCTGGAAAATATTCCAGAATGTCCAGCGGGATGCTCAGGATGTGGCTGATGATAGAGAGTGTGTTAGACAGGTCAGCTTCTTTAAAGAGAGTCACACCTATCTGGCAGCCACACATTTAGACCTCCATTCATCTTCAGCATCTTCTCTGAGCCTCTTCAGAATGGGTTTTGCTGTGGAGCATTCATCATAAAGTGCATCCATACTGACTTTATGGATAAGGTTGAGGATGGTGGTCACCCTCTCAATGTCAGTGAAGGTCAAGGTGCCATTGTGTAGAGAGAGAGAGGTTGCCGTGAGAACAGCCAGGTTTCTTCAAAAAAATTTAACCACCAGAAGATAAATCTCCACTATGTCTCCATCTTCCTCAGTCGATTCCTCACTGAGCTGCAACATAGCACGATGAACAGGGGCGCCTTATAGGGGGGAAAGGTAGGACAATTTACTGACAAGGACCAAGGGCCCTTCACTGACAGGGGGCCCCCCACAAAAACATTAAAACATATTATAAAAAATATATAGACATACATATATACACACACACACGGTATATATATATATATATATATATATATATATATATATATATATATATATATATATATATATATATATATATATATATATATATACACCTCCAAAGAGGTGCAATGAAAAGACCAGTACCTAAGAAGTACAACCAGATGCCCATACCTGAAGCACTCGAAACTGCCAAACAAAGGCTCCAAGCCTTGGCCAGCCGCCTAAAGAGATACACAAGAGAGAATGAAGCCAGGAGGATTAACCGGCTCTTCTCCACCCAACCAGCTAAAGTGTACTCTCAATGGCAGGGTAATAACAACAGAGCAGACCCACCAAGGCTGGAGACTGAACAATACTGGAAAGGCATATGGGAAAGGGAGGCGTCCCACAACAGCAATGCACAGTGGCTAACCTCTCTACGAGAGGACCACAGCAACCTCCCTGAACAAGCCCCGGTAACCATCACTGTGGCAAATGTCCAAGAAAGAGTCTCAGGTATGAAAAACTGGACAGCACCAGGGCCTGACATGATCCATGCCTACTGGCTAAAGAAACTCACTGCCCTCCATGAGCGACTGGCAGTTCAACTGAACCAGCTGCTACAGAATGGGACTCACCCTGAATGGCTAACTGAAGGGCGCACAATCCTGATCCAGAAGGATCCCTCAAAGGGTTCAGTCCCATCCAACTATCGGCCGATAACCTGTCTCTCTACAACATGGAAGCTCATGTCAGGCATCATAGCAGCTAAGATAAGCGGGCACATGGATAAATACATGAACACGGCACAGAAGGGCATCGGCATAAATAGCAGAGGAGCCAAACACCAACTCCTTGTAGACCACACAGTCACCCGAGACTGCAAAACCCGACACACCAACCTGTGCACCGCTTGGATTGATTACAAGAAAGCCTATGACTCAATGCCACACACTTGGATCATTGAATGCTTAGAGATGTACAACATCAATAGGACTCTAAGAGCCTTCATTGCAAACTCGATGGGGCTGTGGAAAACCACCCTTGAAGCCAACTGCAAACCACTTGCACAAGTGTCCATCAAATGTGGCATATACCAAGGAGATGCTCTGTCCCCACTGCTGTTCTGCATAGGCCTGAACCCCCTTAGCCAAATCATCAACAAGACTGGCTACGGATACCGACTCAAGAATGGGGCCACAATCGGTCACCTCCTCTACATGGATGACATCAAGCTGTACGCCATGTCATTCGGACTAGAGAAGTGTGGCCGGATGGTTACAAAGAGAGGGAAGGTCATCCACACAGAAGGGGTCTCACTCCCAGAGGGAACAATAGCAGACATAGAGCACAGCTACAAGTACCTGGGAATACAGCAAGCAAATGGCAACCTCGATGAGGTCACAAGGAAAGGAGCCACAGCCAAATACCTCCAACGAATAAGGCAAGTCCTGAGAAGCCAGCTCAATGGCAAGAACAAGATCCGTGCAATAAACAGCTATGCCTTACCAGTAATCAGATACCCTGCCGGAATAATTAGCTGGCCAATGGAAGAGATAAAGGCCACGGACGTTAAGACTCGGAAGCTACTAACCATGCATGGAGGGTTCCACCCCAAATCCAGCACCCTGAGACTGTACACAAGCCGTAAGGAAGGAGGCAGAGGACTAGTGAGTGTGAGAGCCACTGTCCAGGATGAAACATCCAAGATCCATAAATACATCAAGGACAAAGCCTCAATGGACGATGTGCTTAGCGAATGTCTCAGACAATGGGGAACAGAGGACGAGGTGCTGGAGGAACCATCATGGGAAGACAAGCCCCTACATGGGATGTACCACCGACAAATAACTGAAGTGGCTGATATCAGGAAATCCTACCAATGGCTGGAGAAAGCTGGACTCAAGGACAGCACAGAGGCCCTCATCCTGGCCGCCCAGGAACAGGCACTAAACACCAGAGCAATAGAGGCTCAGATCTACCACACCAGACAAGACCCAAGGTGTAGGTTGTGCAAGGAGGCCTCTGAGACAGTCCAGCACATAACAGCAGGGTGCAAGATGCTGGCAGGGAAAGCATACATGGAACGACATAACCAAGTGGCGGGCATAGTGTACAGAAACATCTGTGCCGAATATGGACTGGAAGCCCCGAGGTCAAAGTGGGGAACACCCCCAAAGGTGGTGGAGAATGACCGAGCTAAGATCCTGTGGGACTTCCAGATCCAAACAGACAAGATGGTAATGGCGAACCAACCGGACATTGTGGTGGTGGATAAAGAACAGAGGAAAGCCGTTGTGGTGGATGTAGCAATACCAAGTGACCACAACATCAGGAAAAAGGAGCATGAGAAACTGGAGAAATACCAGGGCCT
Source organism: Poecilia mexicana (assembly GCF_051168715.1). Taxonomy (NCBI): domain Eukaryota; kingdom Metazoa; phylum Chordata; class Actinopteri; order Cyprinodontiformes; family Poeciliidae; genus Poecilia; species Poecilia mexicana. Next base: position 5,156,256 of record NW_028263384.1, read on the forward strand.
CAGAGAGGAACTGGAGAAGGCCTGGAAGGTGAAGACCACAGTGGTGCCTGTGGTCATAGGGGCCCTCGGGGCAGTCACCCCCAAACTGGAGCAGTGGCTCAAACAGATCCCAGGAACAACATCAGACATCTCAGTCCAGAAATGTGCAGTTCTAGGCACAGCCAAGATACTGCGCAGAACCCTCAAGCTCCCAGGCCTCTGGTAGAGGACCCGAGCTCAGAGGATGAAAGAGACCACCCGCGGAGGGTGAGAAGGGAATTTTTTTTTTATACACATACATACATACTTTTTTGTTACAGAAATAAAAAACATTTGTTTCTGTAGGGTTTATTACTGTTAGGGTTTTTAAATTGTTACCAGTAAAAATTTAATGTTACCCCTCCTAGACCAAAAAACACACATCTATACTTGTAAACACCTCACTGAATCTGCATGAAATGATTCTTTCCTGCTTAGCACACCTGATGGTGACAATGTTCAGCAGCAGTGAGTACAAGACAAGAACGACTGTGGCAGTTACTATGCCGTAAAGAAAAATAATGAAGTCAAGGTTTCAAAAACATTTGAGATAAGGGAGAGAAAAAGACAAGAGTGTGAATTGTGACACGGTTTTTCTCCAAGAGAGGTGAGTAGACTGTGTGAGATTATCAACCATTCAGCATAACTGGCTCAGCGATAGACTGCGATTTGCCTCCATAGCATTTAATGAATTAAAGAAAAGAAATACCAAGACATTCATATATTTAACTTGCCCCTGTACCTTTTACCACACTTAACAGATAAGTCAGTTAGCAGCAGCTCTATCCCCCCAATACCAGCATAACCTTTAACCCCTGTCCCAGTGAAAAAGGTGAGCAACACTGTGTCCAATGACAAGCCAGTCAGCATCATTCCAGGGAGTCTTTAGGGATTTCTCTGCATCTTTGCTCTTTTCACAATTACTCAAGAAGAAGGTCGCGGATACAAGCGGCCGATATGGGTTTTCTCCGTAGGGTGTCTGGGCTCTGCCTTAGAGATAGGGTGAGAAGCTCGGTCATCTGGGAGGGACTCAGAGTTGAGCCGCTGCTCCTTCACGTTGAGAGGAGCCAGTTGAGGTGGCTCGGGCATCTGGTTAGGACGCCTCCCTGGTGAGGTGTTCCAGAGACATCCCACCGAGAGGAGGTCCCGGGGAAGACCCAGGACACGCTGGAGGAACCATGTTTCTCGGCTGGCCTGGGAACATCATGGGATTCTCCCGGAGGAGCTGGAACAAGTGGCTGGGGAGAGGGAAGTCTGGGCCTCCCTTCTTAAGCTGCTACCCCCACAACCTGAACCCAGATAAGCGAAAGAAAATGGATGGATGAACAATTAGTCAACAAAAACAATATATTTGTTGCTGACAGAAATTCAAAAACTCTTTATAAAATAATTAAAAAAAAAAACCCTGTTACGTCCACTCTCGCATTTCAAAATATCCAAAAAACACAAAAATGCCAGAGCAGTCCAGGAGGAGGGTTTCGACTCGCTCAAAACAAATAAAGCACTCGCGGAGACTCTTTCCTGTTTCCAAAAGGTTTCTTTTACTTACAAACATAACAAAAAGTAATCTCCGAGTTGACTTCAACAAAAAACTTAATTTGCGGTACAAAATCATTTCACTCCTCACTCCTTCACCAAACAATCAGCTCAGCACCAACAGCTGTTTCTGCCTGTTAATCACTGCCCGAACCTGACTGACAAGGAGGAGGGTCTAAAAAGAACAATTAAATACATACATAATTAAATATACAAAATTGAGCTACCATTAATTTGTCATTAAATCTGTGGAAATTAATTTAGCAATGAATAAATTTATCTAATTCTTAATAGGCTCCAACAACCCCAAAAAACAGCCTCTTGTCTGGACTGGAGACGGTCCACACAGTTTTACCTTAACTTGCATTTAAATTACAGATATCAGTTACCACGTCCCTCCTGACCTGTCCTCTCCTAAGTGAAATTAAAGCTGCAGTGTGTAACTTTTATAAAAAAAAAATTTTATTTATTTTTTATGTTGTGAAAGTATGGCACAACATATCGTATTTTCCGCACTATATGGCGCACCTAAAAGCCTTCCATTTCCTCAAAAGCCGACAGTGCGCCTTATAATCTAGTGTGCCTTATATATGGACCAATATTGAGCCACAACAGGTCTAGCAACTACGGTAAGCAGCCGCCAACTTCATTTTCGCCCATAGGAGAAGAAGCACACGGTGCATGTTGGGATAGTTGTCAGAACGCTGGTTTGTAATCTATTAATAAAGTTTGACTGACCCATCTACCTACCGACCATCTACAATCAGGTCGTCTGCAGGTCATTTAGCACCACGTTCTCCACGAACATTCTGTGCGCGAACGGAGAAGGGTGACCATCGTCCAGCCACGCCCCGCCCCAGTCGCTGACGGCTCTCCTCGCCGACCGGAGTCGGACTGTTTTGTTGACATTCCGTTTAGTGCAGGTCCAGTGGATGCATAACTTAACTCCAGCCTCTACTGTAGCATCTATTCTATGCGCTTTATATTGCGGTGTGACTTATATATGAAAAAAGTTTTAAAATAGGCCATTCATTGAAGGTGCGCCTTATAGTGCGGAAAATATGGTACTTTGTATGGCACAAAGTGTGACAAATTAATTTCCTCTGCCTTCTGCCAGTGCTATCTACAAACAACCAATCAAAGAAAGGATGTGGATTTTAGCACTGTCAATCACAATCTCATGTAGCTGCTCATCCTCCCTCCCCCTCGCTCTGCTGCAACTAGCATAACCTGTTGGGAATGCTCAGTTTCATTGGCATAACTACCAATGACGGCAGATAAAGTTTTCCTGCAACAATAAGTCATTTCTACACCATTAACCCATTTAGCAGTGAGTGAATGAAGTTGATTGACAGCACCAAGACTGTCCGCCTGGTTCAGAATGGTTGTTTTTGGTCGGAACGTTGCATTACTTTAGCTAGCAATAATAGCTAAGGAAGGAGGTGGAGGAGATTGATTTTTTTCACAGGTTATCTGTGAAAAAACACAGATATTTAACAAATATGGAAAAAAACATTTTTTGTTAAAGTTAAGTACTGCAGCTTGAATAAAATGCAAATGCATAGCATTTTTTGAGAAGTCTAGATTGTTTTATGTATATTTTGCACGTTGTCTATGACTGTTGCAAGTGGGGAGAGATCTTTCAGTAAGCTAAAGCTAAAAAAATTTAATCAACCCATTTGCTATATTGTATTGCATGTAAAATTCACGCTAGTATCAGTATTGGACCAAAGAAAGCAAGGCAGTTGCAAGCCTTTAAAATTGTGACGCTTTATATGCGTCAGATAGACTCAAGAAACTGTAAAAGTAGTTGCACAAGGGAGGCCCAATTAAAATTTTTTGCCACATGACATCAGTGTTACTGATGAAGTAATACTTCACTGCAGTCCAGGATTGCAGCAGCTGGATGATGGCTGGATTTAGAAACAACCACCTGGTTGCGACATGTTGCAGAATTTCCTGGAATTCAACATCACAAAACTCCGAGTGACTTTCTTCTTCTGGCTGATGTGGAAAAGTAGCCATAGATTTTTAACACCACATTTTCCACATCTACAATGAGCTCATCAAGACCATGCTTCACTGTGTTGTGCACTATATGTGCATGACAGTTTCCTTGCAGAAGATTTTTTTTTTTGCCTCTTTCTCAAGCTGGTGAAGATGGAGTTGTGAATTCCGTAATTGACATGGGTATTGTCTGCACTGAAAGCTGTCAGTGATCAAGCAGTACACCAAATTTTTCAAGCAACTGCTCCATCAGTGCTGCAATCCTAGCAGCAGACTCATCTGGATTCTCTATGAAATCAAGCATTTTGCTGGTGATCCCACATTCTTAAGTGAAATAATGAATAGCAAGGGGAAACACCTTCCAGTTGCCTTTATTTGAGGTATCAGTCTGCACTGAAAAAGGGAATGGTTTATCCAAAGTGAGGGCCCTGGCAACATCCCCCACTGCCTTTTGAGCAAGGACATCTTTAACTATTGCCTGTAGGGCTGTTGTAAACGAATATTTTAGTAATCGAGTAATCTATCGATTATTCTTACAATTAATCGAGTAATCGGATAAAAAAAATTATAAAATGAAATATTGGTAAATCTGGCATAATACCGGTGTTACTATCAGATATCAATATCAGTCCAATTTTTCATATTTGAGCATCCCTAACAGTTGCTTTTTTGTAGTTTAGAAAACTAACCTGTAACAATAATAGCTCACTTTCTAAGTTAACCAGAAGAAAAGTTATAGAAAAATCTGAAATTATATTGAATTTAATAACAAAGAGGCAGGCTCACAAATATGCTTATAAAAAATGTCTACAATCCAGCTTTTAGTTTATGTATTCATCTTCAGTGAGTTTAATAGATTAATTAAACTCACCTTGCCACCTAACCTGTCACGCTTTGGGTTTGAAAATACGGGAAATGCCGCCTGGAGTGGGAGGAGAGGGCGAATGAACGAACTTAAGATGGGGTGGAGGGGAGGAAATAGACCAGCGGACTGACAACCGTTAGACCGGGGGACGAACACAGGGGGAAGCAATACGGGATATTTACGACACCTTCACTGGTCACACTCAGAAACTCATCTACCAGCCATGTACGATGCGCTCCGCCACCCGTTTCTTCAGACCGGGATATGAAATTTATTGTGCGGTTCGTCGGTAAAGCTACATTTACACGGTAAGCATCAGCTACTCAGCCACCCGCCCTGTTCAGGCTATCCGCTCACCTCAGCGCTCTTCCCGCCGTTCGCTTTCAACCAGCAGCCCTGGAGGAGAAATGCTGCCGTACTCCAGGCATTCCCCCAGTCATTTTAAGGATGCTTATTGGTTCCCCAAAAAACGATAAAAAGTCGGGCATTATCATCAATCAATAAAATCCCCACGGGCCAATCTTGAAGATTGGACTTTATGCCGCTGAGACTTAGCTTTTGTCAACAACTCAGAGGCGGAAGTGAGAGCTCCGCGCAACGCAAATTAAGTCCCGGCCGGAACACGGTGTGCTAACTAATAAAACATAAATTAACGAAGCTTCGAGGCAGGTAAATTTTCCTCGAGGAATTTTAGTAATCGAGGTACTCTAATCATTCGAGGAATCGTTTCAGCCCTAATTGCCTGTGCCTTTGTTCTCTCAAAGGTTATTTTCTTAATTTTTGAATCAGCTAGGCATTTTTGATTCCATTTGTGTGAACAGTCAGCACTGTTGTAGCTCAGGTTATGCCTCACTATGTGGTATACTTGCGTCAGCTCAGCTGCAGTAACGTAGAGTGAATGAGTGAGAGTAAAAATTATTTAAATACAGTCAGTGTAAATGCCCGTTCCATGTTTGTGTGCCGATTGTGGGTTGTTGCCCATGGTGCCCAGTTGGGGGCGCTGTGGTTTGGTTCACGTTGAATTGGTGTCTTCATTTGAACCATAAAGTAGGAGGAGGAGGGTATTCTTTTTTCTTTTGACTCTGGACTGCGGCAGTCAGAACAGACTGTTAAAACCAGCGCAACACGGACTTTGTGGACTTCTGCAGCCCTTGTACAGCGGAGCGAGGTGCATGTTTGGAACTGTTGGTTTGTGAAGTTGATGTTTCGTGCGATGTATTCATGTTTTGTGTCAAACAAGGGAGCTAAAGCAAATGTATTTTGTTCTTTCAGTTTTCACGGTGTATTCAGTGCATCTCAACAAACTTGGTTTGAAAGAAGTAAATGCTACCTACTGTACCCGTCGAAGCTCTCCGTTTCTTTTTTGAGTGTGAGGGACTGCTAAGTCATAACATCCAAACTGTTTAGTCACACTGATACAGAAATTTATAAAATGATCATTGAACTTTGAATTATTAATATTTTTTGACAAAAACATACACAGAAAGCTCTACAAGCAATTTAGGTCTACAAAATGTATATATAATTGAAAAAGTAAAAATTTTCTATTTAAAGTATTTCCCTGATTTTTGAGAACTAGGCAAAAACAGGTTTGAATTTAGAAAAAAATCAAATGTTTTAAATCAAAATATACTAATAGCCCTAGGGCTGAAACGATTCCTCGATTGATTTGAGTACCTCGATTATTAAAATTCCTCGAGGAAAATTTATCTGCCTCGAAGCCTCGTTAAATTATGTTTTATTATTTAGCACACCGTATTCCGGCCGGGTCGTTATTTGCGTTCCGCCGCGCTCTCACTTTCGCCTGTGTTGTTGACGAAAGCTAAGTGTTAGCAGCATAACGTCCAGTTTTCAAGTTCGGCCTTGGAGGATTTTACTGATTCATGATAACGTCCGGGTTTTTGTCGTTTTTCGGGGGACCAATACACATCCTTAAAATGACGGGAGCAATGCTTGGAGTATGGCAGCTTTTCTCCTCCCCGAGCTGCTGGTTCAGAGCGAACGGCGGGATTATTTATACAGGTGAGCGGATAGACTGAACACTGCGGGCGGCTTTGCTTTAGATGCATAGCTTTACTGAAAATACCGGGAAATAAATTTCAACAAATGGGTGGCGAAGAGCATCGTGACGTTACATACCTGGGAGATGTGTTTCTGTGTGTGAGGAATGCAGACCGTGTCAAATCCCGTCGCTAACACAAACGCTATAAATGACTGGGCAAGGTGAGAGTTCATCTATTAAACTGACAGCAGATGAATACATAAACCAAAAGCTGGACAATAGACATTTTTTATAATAGTCTCCTCACAAATAGATAGGCTATTTGTGAGGCTGCCTCTTTATTATTACATTGAATATAATTTCAGATTTTTGTACAACTTTTCTTCAGGTTAACTTAAAGTGAGCTATTATTGTTACAATTTTCTAAACTACAGAAAAGTAATTGTTAGGGAAGCTCAAATGTGGAAAAACTGGACTGATATTGATGTGCAATAGTAATATTGCTGTTATGTTAGATTTACCAATGTTTTATTTTATCTTTTTTTTAATCTGATTACCCAATTAATCGTAAGAATATTCGATAGATTACTCGATTACTAAAATATTCGTTAACAACAGCCCTAAATAGCACCATAGAAGATTACCTTGGCTGTCAGACAACATTATGGTGCAAGTTCATAATTTTGTGTTTTGCCATAAAAATCAAGAAAATACCTTGAACCATTTTGTTAACACCATTAGGCAGACAGACGTTGATGTCCGATAGTTGACAAAACACACCTTTAGAGGTATGAAAAAAAAAGAAATTGTTCACAGTAGAAACCTTTCTTTGACCTTTGCTGACAAACATCGCTAGTCTCCATTTGTAATTCATATATTTATGCAATAATTTAAATAAAGTCTTCCTGTTTGAATTAGTTGGTACTGGCACATTATGGTTTCTGCAATATAAAAAATTATAATCAAATGAATATTCTTACAGGAAGTAATTCAAAAGACAAGTCTAATAAAGGGAAATTTAAATAAAATTAAAGGTTAAATGTTTCACAAATCACAAACTTGCTTTTAGATATCTTATTTGTATTTGTTCCTTCAAAGGTCATGTATATTTACACTAATTCTACTGTATATTAAGTTAATGATCATTCAGACTTATCCTAAACAATCAAACCACAATAGTCTAATAAATGCAAAATAAGAAACTTTATCATTAAAAACAATGTTCTGTACCATATCAATCTCCAGAGATGACTGTGGTATGAAGAACTGAGACACTGATGCCTGGGTCTTCTGAGCTGTTAAGTTTCTGCAGTCAGTTTAATCTCCGTCCAGACAAAAATACTGGACGGAGATTAAATTCACCTATATGAAAATATAGTTGAGCGGAAAGTTTTGATGAGTTTGGGGGGGTGGAAAAAAGGTCAATGAAAATCTTCCAGAGTGGTCAAAGTTTACCATAAATTTTGTCTAAAGCTTGTTTCTGTTAAGAAAATAAATTTAGAATATGCTAATTTTAAAACTTAACATGTCTTGATTGAAATAGCCTAATTATAGTTTTCAGATTAATAACTTATTCTTCCCTATTGACCTTTATTTTACCTGTAGTTACAGCAGATTGTTTGCTAAGATCTTTTTGAACTGCTCTTTGTCTGTGTGGGAAAACAATCAGGAGAGGTTCCAGCTTTTACACTGATCTGTGAAAAGCCGTAAAACAGCAGGAGTTCAGGCCAGTAGAGGAGAGTCTCTGCTTCCACTTTGTTTAGACAAAGGGCACAAATGGCCTTTGATCTTGGAAATAAATTGCAGGGAGTTTCTAACTTTAGAGAGGGACAGAGACAGCTCCTGGTTGGTTGAGCAAAGATATGCCTTATTTGAATAAATTAAAAGACAAGAATACACCTCTACTATAAAACTTTCTACACAGGAGTAACAAATCAGATTTGCTCTTGCAATTCTCCAAAGACGTCTTTGCTTTTCTTTCTCTTTCTTTCCTTCTTCTTTTCCATTTGTCTCAGGTAAATGAATGTATGTCTCTGTTGTTCTGCAGTTTCTGTTGTAATTTCATACGTTGTCTTCTATTGGATTAAACTCAAATTCTGTGACGTCAACACTCATTGTTTTCTGTGTGGTTTTACTTCGGCCCACCAGGAGAACCTGGGATCCGTGAGAAGAAGATAGAGCCAGAGACTTTACAAAATTTATTATAACCTAAAATCTTCTTCAACATTACCTGGCTGAAAATTTTTGGTTACCATTGCTTTGGAAAAAGATGACCATTTTTAAATAATTTGTGAGGCAGCAATTTGTGTTCACACTAGAAAAGAAACAGTAACAAACAAGGTACAAATCATTTTCCGACATTGGAACAAACCCAGAAGTGGTAGAGAAGTTGGCATTAGCTGCTAATCAAATATGCCGTTTCACAATTTCATTGAATTTCAAGGTCAGAATCTAAAATACTTGGCCTGAACAGGATCATTCTACCATAAACAGAGATTCTATGAGAAAAAAAAATCAGAACTCATTGTTAGGACAATAGATTTAAGGGTTTCCCTCAGTGTATTATCAGCCTGGTGGGCTACCAGGCTTTACTTGCCCCCACCAGGCTAAGTATTGTTTGAGGGGTTTTTTATATTTACTTTTTCTAAGACCTTGTAGATGATGTTTAAGTATTGTCAATATCACTGATGTAATTATAAGGTGATATTTTCAAATTCCCTGTCAGTTTTAACATTTTTTTAACTCACAGCAGTAGTACACCCCACAGTAGATCACCATATCTCATCAGAAAACAAGTTTTCTGGTAGAAATCCTGGATTTTATAAAACACTGATTTGTAAAACTTTTCTTCAGCTAATGAAAAAAAACAATGTAGTTTTCCCACAAATATTGCTAAAATTTTCTCATGAACATGATTATATTCACTATTTGTTCTTCAACTAAATGTAGTATATCAGTAGCATCAAATGCTACTTAGGTTTACCAAGTAAACCTAAGTTTACTTGGTAAACCTTGCTAATTTAATAGTTTATAAATTAGCGATTTACAGTCTATGTCTGTGTACTCCAAAGCTTTGTAGAAAATAGTATGGTTGGGTGTGATGTCTGCCCAAAAATAAATAAAATCTAAAAACTTAAGTCCAAATCTTCCCAGAAATAATAAAAAGATAATTCTGTCCTCTATGATTTAGAAACAAGGTTTTGCACCCAACTTGCATTTTAAATGTATAAACAGTAAAGAGCTGTGAGTTTAGAGACATCAAATAAAGAACTTCTGCTTTTAAGCCTTGGATGTGCCATTTAGCCTTTGCCATTTTTGGTATTAATAGGCGAAAATAAAACAAAAAAAAAAAAACAAACATGAAAACTGCAAGGGCAGATTTACACCATCAGCAAAGCTTGTCAGTTACATGTGCGGAATGTTATCTTCATTTGACTCCCATATTTACACATCAGAGCATCTGCATAGACGAGATGTCCTCACACCTCAGTCATTCTGCCATGATTTAAATAGAGTGGCCTTTTACAAGCTTTGTGGATGTTGATCACAAAAGAAAGTAGAATTTTAGGTCACAGTTGGTTTATAGCCAATTTTCAAGCATGGTCCGAACATTAAGGGAACAGTTTTCTGCTAAATCAACTGCAGAAACAATTGTCCAGCCTCATATTGGCCTTTACAAGAGGTCACATCTCGTCAACTCTTTGATCTTTACTTCACAAATTATCAAAGCAAAAATTATGCGCATTCATGGGAATTATTAAAGTAACTACAGTAGTAGGGATGCAACACAAAGATCGTCAGTGGGAATACAAACTCACAGCAGCTACAGAGAAGCTCAGCATGATTCAAGTTGGTGGAAGAGTCCTCTTGGTACCTGTCTTTCTAGCTCACTGTACGAAGCTTGAATTAGAATTTTTGGCCGGAATAGATGAGGAAGCTGCCCTGTCAACTCTATACAGATAAACTAACAGAATAAGGTTGTAAATACAAGTTATTGAAGGAAACACAAAAAATACATTAATGCACGTGGTCATGAGTGTCGCTGTAGGCTGGACGGAGTGATGCAGAGCTCACATGTTCCATACAGGCAACTGAGCTCCACAACATAATTCGTTTCTACCACTACTGACACACACTGAGCAGCTATGAGAATATTTACAGACCACAAGCCAAAGTGTAATCCAAAATACTGATGGAGCTCATGTTGGATCTACTCTCCATATCGCAGTGAGAAGCTCTTAAAAGTTAAATTTAAATAAAACATAACTGAAACCGACACTCCCTTGTTGGGATGCCAACAAGTGCTGGGATCATCCCACTGTGACACACCAAGACCTTAAGCTGTTTTCACACCTAATAGTCTGGTAGACTTGGTTCAATTGGAGACAAAAATTATAACGTTTGTTACATTTTCAGCTGGTGTGGTTCACACTGCACCGTGTCAAATTAAACAAACCATTTAATAAACCTGTGGTGGCACTGTACCAAGAGCCACTGAAGGAAAAGACACAAAAACCTCTGAAGACAACACTGAACCATACCTGTCAAGTTTTGGGCTTGAGCATATGGGAAATGTCACCATCCGGTGCTACTGTTGGTGTAGGATGAAGAGACCAACATGAGAGCGGGGGATTGGACGGAACTAGTGGCAGCACAATACGAGATATTTACAGGAAAATAATGATGGAGCATGGCAAGAAAGGAAGGTAAAAAAAAAACAGTAGTTTCCCAGACAAAATGGGAGACTTGACAGGTACGCACTGAACACATTTTTTTTTTTTCAGGAAATTTTAGCAAAAAGGGAATGGCATGAGATTTTAGCGGTTGTAATCTGTGGTCCACTTGCATTCACATATGCATTTGAACCACACCAGAGTTCACGTCAACCGAATAGAGACCGAGGGGTACCACAGTTTGCTTTTTTTTGTCTGCATCAGAGTTCAATTGTGCACACACTTCAGCAAACAAACTAATGTTGGATTAAAGTGGACTAAACAGGGCTGGTGTGAATGCCCCCTTAAAGCTACAACAAGCTCAACTAATTCCATGAGAAAGCATTTAAGTTAAAGAAGCCACATGATCTCATCCATAGGAGTTTTCAATACTATTGCGTAACAACCAAAACATGACTGATGAAACCCTACCACAAACTATCTGGTGAAATAACTGGAATGCCTTTACACACCCAAAGTTCTCACTGAGTTTCAGCCAATGTAGGAACAATCTTAATTCCAAATAAACTAACTACAAAATGTGAAAGTAGACCGTTTATCACTCACAGCTCGATGAGGTCAAGTCATACTTTGATGAATTGGTGTAAACTTCCTTTTGTAGGCTGAAACTAGAACCCCAGTTAAACCTGGTGTTGGCCCCAAGAAACTTTTGTTTGAATACAGAACAGAAGCAACTTAATAAGAGTGTTATTTTTGTGATTGGGGGAAGAGGGAAAGAGGAAAGATGTCTGCTTGAAAATAGCAAACCAGAATTACAAAATCAGCTCAGCCACAAAGGCCTAACAGAGGTGGCTCCATAATGTGTCAATGTATGACTACATACTTTAAACACGCATTGCAGAATCAGCTGAACGTCATTCGTGTAAATGCTGAGCAACTTCTATCTCTACAACTAAAGGTCACAACATCTCTTGTTTTGGCCTTCAAGAAACTTAGTTTCTCGATGAAATGATCACCTGCACATAGATAGGGACCAGCAACCCTCCCGACCCCACTAGGGACAAGGGTGCACAAAAAATGGATGGATGGATGGATTTTAATGCAGTACTAAACACGTGTTACCACATTATTGGCACAAACAGAATAAATACTTTTTAAAAATCCTGGAAGATTATGTGCAATAACACTATATTTGCAATAGATTGTGCACTCCTAGCAGACTGTTATGAACCACTTAGCCCATGGCACATGAAGGTTCTTGGCTTCATAAAAATCAAAGGAATCAATTTTTAGGGCAACTAAAGGTGAATTCACACTAGCCCCATTTCATCTGCTGACTATAATTCGTCTGGTTACAAAGTCAGGTTTGTTTGGGGAAGCATGAATCCGCCATCGAACTCGGATGTGGAACAAAAAAGTTAACTGTGGTCCGCCTAAAGACTAAGTGGTTTGGTTGAAGTAAACTCTTGCTCTGCTTGAATGCATATGTGGGGATCCTTCCAAAAGCAGGACACAGACTACTCTATCAATAGACTACAGGGCATTCTGGGCAAATACATCCAAAACAAACAAGCTAGCAGGAGAATTTGCTTGTGGATTATTATCAAAGATAAAAGAGAAATCCTACAACTGCTAAAATTTCACACCTCTTCAGTTTTGTACAATCCATCCTGATCACTGAACTGGTGATAATTTTGGAAAGAACTCTGCAATTACATAACAGACTTCTAATTGTCTTCTTTAATTCCTGTTCCAATTCTAAACCATTTCACTCAGGTGTGTGACAGTGGACACATCTTAAGGGTTGGCAGGATACCAACCCTTGAGGACTGGATTTAAAGACCTCTTCTCTAGAGTTTGTAGGAACAGCTAATTCGGGGATGTCCAAAGTCAGTCATTTGGTTCTCTCCCTGGTTTAACACACATGGATCAAATAATGGCTCATTTGCAGGTCTCTGCAGAACATCAATATGCTGAGGAGGCACAAACTACCACTGGGGAGAGCACGAAAACATGCAAGATACCAGCCGCTGAGGACCAGCTCTGGAATTATCTAGATCTGTCAAAGAAACTTAACATATTCCATTTTTCATATCTACCATTTGTTGGCTGTCTGTGTTCTGTTTTGCTCAATGCTATATATACTATGTGTTGCTTTTGGTGACCAGTTAAGAAAAGATTTTTTTAAAAAGTATTAATGCAAATCATGTGGCTTTGAAGCCATTAAAACGTGAACAATGTTTGGGCTGCTCTAAGCAACAAGATACTTTCCTGTAAACAGATTCTGATACAGGGAAACCCCAAACCGCATTGTAACAGAGGTGACTTTCTGATAAAGCTTTCAATCCTTGTGCATCTTCAGGTCCAACTAAATGTTATACCATTAAGTGTTATAAGTGTTATACCATTACTTGAAACATAGTAAGTGCCACTTTCCTCAGCTGCCATATGGTGGCAGGAGCAAAGACACTTTGCCTTCTGGACAGGACTTTTCCAATTTAATAAGAAATTCCAGGAAGTCCTGATAGGTCCCTTCCACTGTCAGATTTGGTCATTGTCATAATCACATCCACTTCAAACTTATGAGCAATTTCAGTATTTGTTGAACAGGAGACGGGAACTAAAAAGTTCTGCCCGGAATGTCCCAAATCTGGCCTGAAGGAGCAGACGGATGTCATTTTTGGTCATGCGTCCCTGGGAAAGAGAAGTGATTTCTCTGCTGCTTGGAGGCTTGCTTAGGACCCAAGCCTCCATGGGGCCCTAAGCAAAATCTGGTTTTGGAGCCCTCTAGTTCTGCTAACAATGTGGACTGGCTGCAATCAGCAGCCCAATCATTAGATCATTCACACACCTGCTATAAACTTATTGCATCTCTGGCAGTGCTGTTTACATTATAAACATGTATAATAGGATACATTTATTGGCCAACCGATTTATCGACCAGTTAATTTCTGGGCGCTGATGTCCTTAATTTTGGGGGATCGTGATTGGCCGATACTTGCATATGAAGCCCATCTTATTCCCTAATCTTATCTTTGTCAGCAAAGGTTTAAAAATCAGTCTCTGTCCTCTTCTGCTCTGCAGTGAAAGGTTTGACTGACAGACCAGCCCACCAGGTCAGATCTGCACGTTTGCAGTTAACAATATTGTTCCCAACTCAGTGCTATATCAGTCACTTTCTCGCTATATTTAGCGACATTTCAGACAAAAGAAATTAATATTAACCAAAATCAAAATCGGCAGGTCAGGCTTTTAAAAGATTGGTAACCAGGGATCGGCCAGAAAACTGTAATTGGTGCAGCCCAAATTAAGATGGAATATATACACACATATTCATGATATTCTTTGATTAAATACATTTCTCTTAAGCGTAATTCCACTAGCTAAAAATTTAATTTATACCAGGTGAGTCTTTTTCCCCTGAGAATGTGGATCGGTACTGGACTGATTCTGTGCCTTCAAATGATTTTAACAGAAGTTTCACATAACTTAGAAGTTGATGTAAAAATAATGTTTGTTTCAGCCACAAAATGATTATGCTCAGCAGCAAACAACATATTCCCCAACTATAGCATAGAGTAGCTCATCGATGTAGCACCTATGGTGCCTGACCTAAAAACACTTTGCTAGACAATGTCAAATATTGAGAAGTTTTAATTATTTTTATCAAACTGTATAAAACACGGCATTGTGAAGCCAAAAATACCTCAGAAATATACAAAGCCAACCATGAGAATCAACTCATTTCAAATTTAAATTCAGTTTCACACAAACACAAAGACCCTGTTGAACTGGACCGTTCCAGGTCGGCATCAAGCTAATTCTCTATTAGCAGATTTACAACTCTTTTACATTACATTATCAAGGCACATTAAAACAAACCTTTATCTTGGTTTTTTTCTATTCTTCCTTTCTTTTCAACCCTCTCTGAAGGATAAGTCCTTTTTTGAGACATTGTTTTGCTTGCTTAACTTTTTCTGACCGGAGCTTTGGAGGTTTGGATGCGCACTGCTCATTCCACGGCAGCTCATGTTACTGGCGAAGCGTGTGGTACCTACCGCAGCCACCAGGGGCCTCCCAGAGCTTTTTTTTAATCCATAAAATAATGATTTCTACATAAATTATCAAATATATATTATTGCAAAAACAAATCACTTCATAGTGAAATTGTGTGTTTTTGATATTATAATGACATAGAAATTACTAAAAAAGAAAATCAGCTCCACTGGTCCTTAGTGGCCCTGGGGCCCTTAGCGGTTGCTTAGTTTGCTTTGCCTTGGGCCAGCCCTGCTTAAGAGTAAGAATAGATTCATTGCATTCCACAAAACTGTACTCTGCAAATGGATGAAGTTATTCATTAATCATCAGCAAACTTTATTAACAGACATTAGGTCTATAAATCAAAAAACAGGGCAGAAGAGAATAAAAACAAGATACTGAAAACATTATTTAAAAATAAAAAAGATTAATTTAAATACAAAGATTTTACATAGTGCTTCCTCAGTCAGAGTGAGTCGTGGGATTAACACAAAGTAGGTTCTTTGAGGACAAAAAAAACCTGTAATTTTTGACACAATTACCCAGGCACGTGCAGAGGGGGTGGGGGGCTGGGGGGGCTCGAGCACCTGCCCTTTTTGCTCCTTGCCCCAAAGTGCCCTTTTGGTCAATTTTTTTTTTTTTTTTGGTATTATTTTCAAAGCCCTCTTCTGACACATAATAACATGTACTAAAATTATTTTTTTGTTTTGTTTTTTTGTACAACATAAAAAGCCTTCCGGTCACCTTGTTACCTTTGACCTTTTGCCTGTGACGCATGACGCAGTTGCCTCTCGCACAGTGAGATAAGGCGGCTAACTGGAGCTCAGCATAGCAAACGTTCCAGATTACAAACAGTTTTTGGTGAATTATATATAAAAAAAAAAAAAACGTTTTTAGTGAATAAAGTGGAGTAGACTTGCTGTTTGTCAGATGACGGAAAACGTTGAAGTCTCGTTTCTGCTTCAGCACGGAGTAGCGGTTTAAGCAGAGAGGTAATGAAATACAACAGACACTGACAGGCCTCTGCGTCACTAGAGGAACAAGTCAGCGTTGGGCCGGGGGGCGGGGCCAATTACCGGGCCCCTAAGGAATCACCGGGCCCCTTACGTCACAGGTGTCAAACTCCAGTCCTCAAGGGCCACTGTCCTCCAGTTTTTAGATGTGCCAGAGGTTCAAAACGCTGGAATGAAATGGTTTAATTACCTCCTCCTTGTGTAGATTGGTTCTCCAGAGCCTGAATGACCTGATTATTCTTTTCAGGTGTGGTGCAGCAGAGGCTCATCTAAAAGTTGCAGGACACCGGCCCTTGAGGACTGGAGTTTGACACCCCTGCCTTACGTGGAGTGAAACTGAAACTGTTGAGCGAGGGGTGGGGGAGTGGGGGGAGGGGTATTTAACATTAAATACACCCTTCTCAACAGGCGAGGGCGCACTTTCTCAGTCTATAATCACATATTTCAATGACTTGAAACCATTCCTCCCTCCCTGGCACCTCCAGGCCCGGGCCCCCATCCGGCCCGGTTTGGGGGGCAGCAGCCCCCCCATGCCCCCCATATAGCTCCACGCCTGCTCTGCGTCTGCTTTTCTCTGAAGAACCACTGAACGGGAGGAGACAGCCAGGTGAGGAAAAACTGTTCTTATCTATCGATTCAGTATTTTTATCATACAGATATTAGGCTGTTGTTGTGCTACTAGCTAGCTGCTAGCTAACAACTTTGCTAGCAAAGCTAGATAACTGAAAAGCTTCTTCCCTGTGTACGAGGCACATCGCCCGTCAAAAACTTATCATCTCCATAATGTATAAATGTCCGATCTTCTAATTTCCTTTGCTGCATAATGTACATTGCATTTATTCTGGCATTAGGTAAATGTATCTTGAAGGAGAATAGCACTTAAATAAAAGTCCAACAAGGATATTCATTTAGAATTAAAAATAACTCACCCTGAATTATCATGATAGATATAATGTGTGTCATTAATGAAGGGGAAAAAACTCAACCCAGACTTTAAGTTTAGGGTCTGGTTCGCAGAGTATGTAATTACATTTTTTCCCCAATTATTCAATGGGAAAAAATAAACTAACCTCAGTTAAGTAAAATAAAATTGTAATCAAAACTTTTGGAATTGTAATGATTTCTTTTTAAAAAACAAATTGTTTTGTTTAAAAAACTTTTTTTTAATTAAATAACTAATTTTTGTCTTGTGAACTTAAAAAGTTATTTGACAAATATAAACTTTTATTTGCACACATCAGAAATCTTCTGTTGTGATTTTAGGTCCTGCCCATGATGTCATGTGAGAATCACAAGCAAAACTTTGAGTCAAACAAAAACTTAGAATATCAAGAAAAGATTTCTGACAAGCGCAAATAAGTTTGTTTTGCAAAAAAATTTCACTTCATGAGACAAATGTGTGATTTAAATGTTTAAAAAAGTTTTAAGCACAACTCAGTAGGCTTTTCTCATGGTGACATGCATTAACAATTCAATTTTTCCTTTTGTTTTTTTCTTTTTTTTCTGCAGTTCCACCTTAAAGTTTGATGCAGCTCTGCTTTCCTGAATGGAGCATCTTCATCTCCACTGCAGTAGCAAACAGGCAGCTCTTTTTTATAGATTACAGAACACTAAAAGGTTGCATTGTGCCCTTGCTTATATTTTTAATAGTGTAATTCTATGAAGACAAAATATGTAAATCAGAGCTAAACCACCAGCTCTGATTTACATATCTTGCTAAATTGCAGGTTTGAATATTGCAATACTTTCCTATAACAAAGAAGACCTGCAGAAAGAAATTACTAATAAAATATCTTACATATGCATAGTTGTATACTCTGTATAGAGATTTATCTTAGCTTTGATTGTATATTTCACAATTTTGTAATTTATCATTGTTTATTAAACTCTGAAAGCTGTGTGGCTTTGTTAATATTCTGTCCTAGAATGCGGGAAGATGTGCCCTTTTTTTTTTTTGAGCACCTGCCCCTTTACTGGTCTCTGCACGGCCCTGCAATTACCCAAAGTTAACATTAAGCTTCTCACACAGCCATAAAAATATATCAATCAAATCTATAGGTTGCATGACACTATTAATCATGCAACCCACAGATCTGGCAAGAATGGAACAAATGGAACAGCCCAAGAAGAAACCCATTAAGGAAGACAGAAATTCATTTTACAAAGCAACACAAAAAATGTGGAATAATGAACTGTGATTTTTGAGACTAAGATTCAACTTAAAAGTAAAGTGAAGCACTATGTTTCATGTAAACAAAGCACTTTTTTGTTTTTGGTTTTTAACAACAGTGACAGTAAGAGAAGGGTAAATGAATAGAATTCATATAAAAAATAAATATTAAATCATACACAATTTTAAATTAAGAAAGAAAAGTTAGCCAAATAAAAACAAACAAAAAAGCAGATGTGCCTTTATATTAAATATTGTTTTCTGTTTCTTGCTATTATTAAATTGATTAAAGCATAATTAAAATATTTAATTAGTTATGGTCAAAATAATTAAATGCTTTTATATAGGGTTTGTACATCTACTCTGGGAGTCTGTGTCTCACCAGTCATGAACCTCAGTGCACATCACTGAAGGGAACAAATGTTCTGCAAAGTAGGGGGCGCTGACCCAAATGCAAAAATCAAACTACTGACTCAGGAAACGCTCATTTAAGTATTTTATAACCTACTTTTTATGCAGTGCTGTTTGCAGCTGATGGGCAACCATTGTGCTGCAATCCATTAATGTAATGTCTTAGCATGTGATAATCAACTTCATAAATTTCATGATTACAGAACTGTACATGATTACAGAACGATTTTTCACAGCTAAAGCAGCATTTTGTCTTGGAGGTTGTGAACAAACAATGCAACTTGCATGCATTACATTTTAAAGCATTCCAAGCCGATTTATCCTAAGGACGGTTTTTAATATATACCAACCAGAAAATGTCAAAACACTGGCACCAAGTCTGACGCTTACATGGCAATTCAAAACACATGCCTTAGCCCAGCCACGTCGTTCCGAACAATCATGGAGTTTAAATGGGACCATAATCTTTATGCAGACAATATTTATGGGTGCATAAAAGCAACGACAAGCTAGATAACTCTAAGGGTTTCTAAACCCTTCTAAAAGTGACCTCAGAGTTTTTCAGTCTGAAATAAACAAGCCTCACTGACTCGCCATCACTGCTGGAATTACTCCCAGCTGCTTTCAAGAAGTTGACAACTTCTCTGGCTTGTTGAGGCGAACTCAAGTCTCGCCTTTCCGTTTCGCCGAGACTTCGTTTCGCCGCCTCCCCACACCAACACCGTCATAAAAAGTCAGAGATAATGTCTTTTTTAGCTTACCTCTGGAAGTATGAAACGCTCGGCACGGCTAATAATCCTCCATGATCGTCAGTGATGAGGAGCTCCGCGCAACCAATCCTGAGGTCTGCAGAGGAGAAGTGGCAGGCGGGCGGCCTCACCCACAGCCCCACATAAACTAGGCTGCGCGCTGTTAGCTGGGAGTTTTAATGGGAGGACACGTTCAGCCTACCCAAGATTAGGGGCAGTTATGTCAACTCCAGTATGTTCTTTACAAATAGAATCAGGAGAAATGCCATTATGTATCAGAAGACAACAGATAATGATTTTTTTTATTTCCTTTATTTAACCAGGTAAACCCCGTTGAGATCCAGATCTCATTTTCAAGAGGGACCTGGGCAGAAGTCTGCAATACACAGCAACCGGTTTATTAAAAAAACATTTAATGCATATAACAAATAATTTAGTCCAACAGTATTGTGGCCTTTGAGACCTACATGGACATGGAAATACATTAATGTAGACAGATCAGTAATATCAGTAATATTACTAAGAAAATAAATATTACAGATATTTGCCAATATATTTGCCAAGAATTTTATGATCAAATCCAGAATAAATATAATGATTATTTGCAAATTTATACTGATGGTTCAAAAGACCCCCAAAAAATTAAGCAACCAGCATATTAGTAGTGATTCCCAAATTAAACATTAATATTTCAAAAAGAATATTTAATTAACTGAGTATGTATGTAGTAGAATTATGTGCTATATTATAAGCTCTAGAATGGGTGGAGGATACTAATAATAGTTGGTAGTGATTCATTATCTGCATTGTTGAGTATTGAAATCATCAAAATATATTATATGAGGTTATGGCTGTTAATCATAGATAGTGTGAACAAAACAAAAATGTAATATGTTGGACTCCTGCTCATGTAGGTATTTTGGGTAATGAGAGGTTTAATAAGGAGGCTATTAAAAAAGAAGATATTGATATGCCAATAAAGTTATCTAAATCTGAAGGCAAAAGTATAGTTTGGACAGAAAGACGTTATGGAAAATTAGGTGGGATAATAAAATAAATGTCAGGCATTTATATAAGATATAAAATACAGTTGATGATGTAAGGATTAGAGCAGAGGTGTCATTCTTGCGGCCCGCGGGCCAATCACGGCCCGCAGGACGATGTCTCGTGGCCCCCACCGTGATATGACAGCATAATATTAGTGCGGCCTACAGGGTGAGCGGACCTCTGAAGGAAGTCCCGCCCGCCGTTCCTTGTCATGGCTGACATTTGGTGCTAGGCTAAGCTACCCTGACTTCATGCACACTAAGCTTGTAACAATAGTGCGGTGGATGATGGAACAGTCCGGTACCAGTTGCCCTTCCCTGCAGTCGCCGAAGCCACCGTATCTGATGGGGAAACGCGGATTGATGTAACACCTGTATTTTCTACCATTAACAAATGCCACGATCAAATGCAGAGAAAGATGACTGCTACCGGGCTGCTCGTCATCCGCCGCACTGTTGTGACAAGTAGAAGTGGTAATGATGTCACGCGTCGAGACGTTCTCCATACGTTGCTAGCTGGCTAAAGACTTCTATGTAACGTAGAACAAGAGTGACGCCAAGTGGAATAAACTAAATTTTGTCACACCTTCATCATGTCTTTGTCAAATCCAAAGCCTGCAGTTCTATGGAGGACCATCCTTACACATGAGTTTCCGTTAAGTAATGTATTTTCTTTTTCATTTCCTCTAAACATGCGTTTTTGTCAAGAAAAATTGATATTTTGCTTTGTCTTTTTGTTTTTGCTTCTCCCTTTTCTGCTCGCTGTATTTCTGCTTGCTGTTTTTCCATTTGCTGTTTTTCTGCTGCATCGTTATGTTAATGAGGAGAGCTGCGTTCTATGTCTACTATTGGCCAATCGAGCTTTGAAACCAACGTCACTGCATCAGACGTCTAGGTTCAGTCACTCAGTGCCATCTATGCAGGCCACAGACCAAAACAAACTTTATTCCAGTGGTTTTATTGTGTTACCAACTGCAGTGAAGTTAGTTCACTGCAGTTGCATATTCCAATATCCAACTCGTGGCCTGCAAAGATGGCACCAAGCAACTACACCTAAACGCCCCACAACATCTGACGCAGTGATGTGATGTTGGTTCCAAAGACATAGAAAAGCAGAAATACGGAGAGCAGAAATACAACGAGCAGAAAAGGGAGAAGCAAAAAAAGACAAAGTAAAATATCTATTTTTCTTGACAAAAACGCATGTTTAAGGGAAATAAAAAAGAAAACATACATTACTTGACAGAAACTCGTGTGTAAAGAAAAGGAAAAGCTAAATATATATTTATATGCTTTTATCTCTTATTATGATGGTTTTGGTCCTCCATATGCAGTTCGTGTATTGGATGACATTTGAGGATATTTTTAAATTGTTTTTTTGTGGAACCCTTTATGCGGCCCAGCCTCACCCAGACTCTGCCTCCAGCGGCCCCCGGGTAAATAGAGTTTGAGACCCCTGGATTAGAGGAATAAACAGGAGGAAGGAGATAATTATAAATAGAATAAGAACTGGTCACAGTTTTTTTTTAATGGAACTCTTTTTAAGATAGGGAAACATCTTACTGATTTATGTAATTGGTGTGATACTGTAGAAACAATGGAAAATGTTTTTATTAGTTGAAGGAAACATGTGAATCAAAGAAAAATTATTAAAAATTGAAATAGGTTTTAATAGAGAATTTAAATTGATCAGTTAAATAGTAATGAGAGAAAAGAGAAGATTTTTCATTTTTTTTAAAATAATGGGCTCATTGGGACAATTTGAGGTATAAGTATTAGGATCCAACAGATGGCAGTAGTGCAACAATGATGGATGCATGCTGCTGTTAAAATCTAAAGCAGAAGAAGCCTACCCAAGCATTCAAT
Source organism: Poecilia mexicana (assembly GCF_051168715.1). Taxonomy (NCBI): domain Eukaryota; kingdom Metazoa; phylum Chordata; class Actinopteri; order Cyprinodontiformes; family Poeciliidae; genus Poecilia; species Poecilia mexicana. The sequence goes on from NW_028263384.1 coordinate 5,178,650, forward strand.
TCTCCAAGTTAACCACTGTGGTTCATTTCATTCACAGAACTAGATGAGAAGTTTTAAGCTAATAAACATTTCTCATATTTTAAGTAATGGTAGACAACCCCCCTAAGTGGTGGTACATAAAGTTACTGGTTCATACAAAAAAATTATATACCATTAATTTAAATAGTTAGCAGCCAAACTGTAGGTGACACCAAACAGCTTTAACAGACCTAATGTGACTGTATGGAATCATTGAACTGTCAGAAATACGGCATAAACTTAGCAATACCTTGCAAAACTTGTCAATACAAGGTCATATTTTCATTTTAATGGGACGAGTTTTACATTTTATTTTAAAAAGAAAGCTTGTTTTAACGAGATGCAGAAAAAAACAATATGTTGGTCTGACAGCAGGCACGTGCAGAGGGGGGCTGGCTGAGGAGCTGTTTCTATTTGTTTTTCATTATTGTCCTGGCAGTAGTGGGAAAAACCCTCCTCGCTCCCAAACACAGAAATGCTTCAGCTGCAGAGAAAACGTCTGACTTTAACCTCAAAACACCGGTACCATCTGCTCACTGCTCACTCTTTGTTTCACCTTTACGTTACTGCCAGGCAGTTCACACCGCTGCTGACAGGATCTGAGCTGGAGGTTAGCGGCTGTGAATACAAGTTACTGCAGAACCTCAACTGCTAAAGAAAGATTTATCCCAAAGCATTTGGAGCTCACAACATCAGTGAAAATACTTCACCAATCATTTGAGCAGCAGCAAAAACCAAATATGCCACAATTAAATAAATCAAGATGTCACCAAAGCATCGTCATCGGAATAGGGGCTACCGGGGTATTCCAAATAGATTCCAGCACAGAGATGCACTGCATACCACAGCACAGCACAGCGGCTCGCTCTTCATGCAGGGTCAGCCCAAGGTAATATGGGACCATACACATAATCATGATTTAGCCCCCGGCCTCCTCCTACTAAGAACATCAGCAACACTAACCAAGGTTCTGTCCTCTGTCCTTAACTCCTGATTTCTGCACTAGTTATTTGATTCTTTCATCAAAGTCCATTATTATGTGGAGCATATTGTTACAGTCGACAGGTGACAGGTGGGGGACAGTGTTTAAATATAGAATCAGTGGAATCTGTGATAGTGAGCCCGGGTTTAATTACCTGAGTTTAAACTCAGTCACTGATTATTGGCTATTATTTGCTGTGATGTATTTGTGAACAAACCCATCTCTAACACAAAGATTACATCATATTGTAGCCATGGTAATACAACAATCAAACTGGTAAACTTCCTAATTAAATCCTAAATGTAATTTTTTTTTCTGCTGAATGCATTAAATAAAAATTAATCACATTGTCATTTTCAATAAATGGAATTTCTACAGGATTTACTTCTATTTTCTGTTGCAATTCAACCATTTATAGGGGTTTCTGAATGTCTGGAGGGGGCCTGCCAGCAGCTACTGAGTTTTCTTTGCCTTGAAATTTGTCTTGTAATTATAGATCTGTCAGAAGTGCTTAACATCAAAAAATTATGTAGCATTAACCCCTCTGAAGTTTTTTTTATTTTTAAAGCAGTCTGCAGCCAAGCTGTTATAAAGGTTAAACAGAAGTAGTAGGGCTTACTTAGTAAAATAGCAGAAAACTTGCTTATTTTATAACATACTTCATAACCAGAGACCTTCTCTCCTATGGTCTGTTTAACAGCTACAGTCTCAGATCAGCACAGCTCCCCAGCACTACAGAAGCAGAACAGCAACATTATATCAGGGAAAACATAGTTTTCCCTGATATGATATTGCATTGTCCCTCATGATGACAATGATATAGTATGATCCGGTTAAATATTAGATTCTTGATTAATATGGGTTATTGCTATGTTGTATAGTGTTTTAAGATCTTGTTCAACGTGCCCCTTTTTAACTTTGAGCCCCTGCCTCTCCAAAAGACTCTACATGGCCCTGTCTTACAGACTTCTTAAAAAGACATTAAGGGGCAGTGGCACAAAAAGTGGGTATGCAGCGCGTGCAACACATAGGGGCGCTGCACCAGAGGGGGCATCAAAACCCCGTCTGGAGGGGGAGGCGCCCCAATGATGCCTTCGCATACACTTCACCGCGCCCTTACGCTCCTTCACCTCGCGCACATGTAAATGTAGCGAGTTTTACCTTTCACGTGTCTTCATCTCGGGAGGGGGGGGGGGTAAACATACGGTCGCTCATACGGATAGAGCGACCGTATGTTTTCGACACTCTTTCACCCTTACGTACCTTCCTTTTAGGGGGGGCCGGGGGGGGCGCCGATTTAAGTTTTCGCATCCACCTGAATAATATGTAGTTGCGCCCCTGTTAAGGGGCTCCCTCTCATTCCGTTTTTCTAAATAACACTCAGACGTCGGTGTTGCTGTTTTATTGTTATTGTTCACATTTATGTATGACAACAAAAAAAATCCTTGAATCCTTAAACAACAACATATTTTGGTTTTAATAACCTTAAACAAGAAACCTTCTTGTTTCAACGACGTATTGCTTCTGAATTCATTTCCCAGCTCTGGCAGTGGAATGCTTCCATAGCTTGGTGCCCTTGTCAGTTTTAGTTTAAAAAAAAGAAATGCTTTGTGACAAACACATTCAAATTTTTTTTGTAAACACGTATCTGGTACTAGTTCCTTACCTTATTCATTTTGGATATAAATTGGAGCAGAAAGCTGTGGCTACATGACTCCAACAAATAAAATTTGCCGGCCTACCAACCCATATAAGAATGGAAGTAAATATAAGAGAGTAATAAGTCTTTGGTAAAATAAAAAAATACAGTGAGACTTCCGCTCTATGACCAGAGTTGAAGTCTGGTCTTAACTCTGTATTCACGGCTCTGGTTTCAGCAAATGCAGCTGTGCAGACTGATTCTGTTTTCCAGTGTTTCGGTTGTGATGCAATGTTTCCAGATGTGGAACCAGAGAAAGGAGGGGTAACTACTGTGATAGCCTGGTTTCAGGAACATTTTGTTATGCTGTAATACAACGTGTTTCCATTCAGAAATACAACGGCATGCAACACAGTATGTCGGGGTTTTCTATATGTAAAAACAATACAAATAGATCTACTTTTAAATGCTATCACATATTTATTAAATGGTTGGATCAAAAATGTTTAACATAATAGATGCTCAAGCAGCAAGCACTACTGGCTTTAGACTTCAGTTAGCCAAACAACATGAAGCATGCTGTCAGTGCAGTGTATACATTGTACATTAACTAGTTGTCTGAAACTGATGAATGAAAACTGTTCAGTGGTCATGTATTCCTTATGGCTTTGTTCTGTCGGATTGAATTTCCCACACACAGAGCACCACCTAGTGGACAAATGGAAGCAATACCTGTTTTATGACAGCATATTTGGAGAATTAAGATGGGACAACATATCATGGTTATACTTGAAACACACATGAACAAAACATAGGTTAATCAGTGGCACAAAAACTGGGTGTGTACTATATGCAACGCATAGGCACCCCCCTTTCCCCCGCTATAGGCGGCGCCAGAACAATAGTGGAAGAATCATTCTAGTTGGCATTTTCTGTATTTGACTGTGCATTGAAAACAGCCCATAAAGAGCCAATAATGTGTCTGCATACACAGGCCACTTTCTTTCTCTGTTCCTTTCTTTCGCACTGTACGCTGGGGGTTGGTGGTGGAGTGAGTGGATTGAGATATTTTTCCACCTTTTTTTCTTATCTTTGTTCTTTTTAATCCTTAAATTGTTATAAGAGATTGTTTATTGGTGGCTTTGCTTGAATAATAGTTAGGGTAGGTGTCATGCTGTATGCTACTTGCTTGACCTACACGCAGAACACAAAGATAAAGTTTATTTTATGAACAGATCAATGTTTGGTGAAATGTGTGAATAAATCCTGGGACCACTGGATCCGGATTGTCAGTGATCTGAGGGCTGGGGAGATGAGAGGTAAGTGGATTGTAAGAATGAAGCAGAAGCGAGTACTGGAACAGGCTTACTGAGTGAGATGAGGTGAATCCGCCAGGGGGGAGAGGTTAGGCTACTGGAGCCTGCTTGCGAGAGTGGGAGGTGTGGTCCAGTGGGAGAAGTTGTCTCAGGGTGGCGATGGAAGGTACGTAGGAGGGCGGGCAGGAAGTCGGACAATCAGTCCATCGAGGGGTGGATCTACTCCAGTCACAGATGGGGTTCCAGATGAATTTTTAACAGAGGATCTTTGATGTGGATCTGATTATCTCGGGCAACACAATGGGGATGGCACCACGAGAGGAAACCTGCGAGGAGGTCAGAGAAAAGTTCAAGTTTGTTGGGAACCATAGGTGTAGGAACCGGGGGACGTGTACTCCCCAATATTAGAGGGAGGCGCATTTGTTCCCGCCAATAATTTCACCTTAGTTGCGAAAAACGTATGACTTTGAAAATGTCCACTCGCGTGCTTTCAAAGTGAGCCAGCTCCTAATGAGCTCACCGTACATAGAAATATGCAATCATGTTCCCCAGTGAATTAAATATATTTATTTATTTATTTATTTCGAACAGACTGAAAAGACAATCAAGAAAAAAAACAAAAAATAAAATAGAATAAAACAAGCGTAAGAAATAAAAATGTAAAACAAATTATTCTGCCCATGTGATGTAAATTTTATATTTTCTGTTTGAAAAGGAGCAGGTAGAAGATATAATATCTTATAATGTCCTGCCCCTTTCCTGCTTGTCAATTTATAATCAATTAACTTTCAGAACATCAAAAAGAGACAACTTGTTTCCATTTTACATGATGTTTGATTATGTACAATTTAGAGATGTGCCGATCAGGTTTTTTCCTCCCGATACCGATACCGATCACCCAGGAGGGCCGATCACCGATATCGATCACTGATACCGATCACATAATTTTTATTTTTTTTTTACCATAAACACTACCGGTTACATTATGTGGAAAAAGGAACCATGAATTCACCTTAATTTAGACAAAAACTTGTTTTTAATAACTTTTTTCAAGAAGAAAACTAAACAAAACAGGCATTGTGCAAATTGTACTGCTATCGGTAATACTATCTTTAACAGACTGATAACATATGAAGGCTCTGAAGAGGCTAAATAATACAAAGAGCCAAAATAAAACCTCTCAACATTGCCAAAAAATTTAAGTATAAAACTTAACATTCAAAGGCAAAAACAGGTTCCATTACAATAAACAATCCAGAGTTACTGAATGAAAACTTCCTGATAGCATGGCGGCTAGCTGATTACTGCTAGTTCTGAGTGGCTGTTTCTGACTGAGCGGAGTAATTATGCAGAACAGGGAGGAGATCGATTATTTTTTCAGAGATTATCTGTCTCATGTTAGGACAACTAAAGTTTTAATACGTATGTAAAATTTATTTTTTTTAGGTTAGATGCTGTAGCTTTAAACAGAGATTCGGTGTGAGTCACTACCAGGTGGAGCAGAAGCGGCGCTCCATCTGTCAGATATCACTACCTGTAGCGTAGCAGCGGTTCAACAGCGAGAGCAGAACCAGCGTCTTACATCGCAGCTCGAAGACTTAAATAATTTTGCGGGTTATTTGTTTAGCTTTCTGACCGTATTGCTAATCCGGGTGAGTGTTTGTAGCTGCGCTGCTTTACCTGCTATCTGATCGCTCCGTATGTCTTTTTTACTGCAGTGAACCTCGATGTAGCCAATCTCCGTCAAGTATGGCACTGTTTTTATGTCGTATTAGCTTCATTGTGTTGATGCATTTTGACTGCTTCAATTTTCCGCCGCAACACGCAAACTTCCCCATTCACTCAGTGCGTTATAGTTCCACATCGCTTAGGATTTGTTGCTGCGCGTTTGCGCAGAGTGAAGGAAAGAGGAGACCAGCTACACAGGCAGGCTGCGAAATGAGATGATCGGTATCGGCAACAAGAGCCAATGATCGCCGATCACGCACTTTTTCACGAAAATCGGCCCGATTATGATCGGTGACCGATCGGCACACCTCTAGTACAATTATTTAAATACTATTTATATAATCATTATAGACTATTAAACAATCATCTTATATATCATATTTTGAATAAGCTGTTTTAACGAGTTTTTTTAAATTGGTTTACATTTGTACTTTTAACTCATCAATCCATTCCAGACATTTACTCCACACACAGATAAAAACTCTTCCTAGTTGTTCTAATATATTGTTTAAAATATCCTTCACCTCTTAAATTATAACCACCCTCTCTGTCACCAAACATTTCCTGTATATTGTGTGGAAGTTTTAGATTTCTGACCTTAAACATGAATTGTAAAGTTTTAAATGTTACAAGGTCCCAGAATTTTAGTAGATTTGATAACCAGTTTGTGTGTTCCCAATATCCCACTTTATGAAGTATTCGGATTGATTTTTTTTGTAAGACATATAATGGCTGTAAATTTGTTTTGTATGTATTCCCCCAAATTTCCACACAATATGTTAAATGTGGTACAATGAGTGTGTTATAGAATAAACAGAGATTTATAGTCCAGGACAAAAGTAATTCCTCTTAGAACAGCAACACTTTTGGCTATTTTAGATTTTACTAGGCTGATCTGTGGTTTCCAGCTAAATTTATCGTCTAATTGCCATGCTGGGTTCTAGCCGGGTTACCCACATGCAAGAACACACTAAGAGAAGCGATATGAAAACAATATTTATTTGGGGTAAGGTGGTGGGGTTCAGGGAAAGCAGTCCTGGAACCTGGGAGCGGAGGGAAACCGGTCGTCCGACTGTAGATGAGAAAAGCGGAGTGAAAAACTGGACAGATCCAAGGAAATGATTGAGAGTCTTTCAGAGAGTGCTTACTTGAAGGCGGGATTAGGTCTTGTCGGTGGCGGCAGCTGGAGAAATGGGTTACCGTTGGAGAGCGAGCAGGTAAGCCTCGTAGCTGGTGAGGAACGCTTGTCCACCTCGAGGAGTCTCAGGATGACCACAAGGAAACCTGACGGAGAGAACACAAGGAGCGATCAAAAAAACGAGCTCAATCGTAGAAGAGACAAACACTCAGGCACTGGAGTGTCAGCTAGTCGGTCCTTATGAAGCACCTCCTCAGCTCTCGCAAATTAGACACAGGTGTGTCTACAGGTTGACCGCCACACTTCTCCAGGGGCTCTGCCCAGTGGTGACATCTGGTGGCTGTGAAGGGAAATGGCAGCTTCCCAGAAAATCCAGGACAGAACAGGAGAGGAAAAAACAGCAAAACAGAAAAAAAAACAACCTAACACTAATATGACACCTAAGAATTTTATTTCATGTACTTGTTCTAAATCAACACTGTCAACTGATATTTTAATTGGATTATTTTCCTGTTTTTTATTATTTCCAAATATCATAAATTTTGTTTTATCTAAATTTACTGATAATTTATTATTTTTGAACCAGTGTGTTAATTTTTCCATTTCTGTGTTGACCACCTCTGAGAATTGTTGAATGTTTCCTCCAGTACTATAGGAAAATATAGGAAAAGATGACACAAGTACTGCAAATACATTATATTTGCAGTACTTGTGTCATCTGCAAATATAATGTATTTTATAAGGTTTCACTGTAAAAAAAAAACGGCCTCATTTTACGGTAAAAAACTGGCAGCTGAGTTGCCAGAAGTTTACCGTCTTTATACGGTAAAATTCTGGCAACCAAAACTGCCAGTTTTTTACCGTATTTCTAAAATACGGTAAAATTCTGGCAACCACAGCTGCCAGTTTTATACCGTATTCTGTAAATGCAGGATTTTACCGTATTTTTAAAATACGGTAAAATCCTGGCAACCACAGCTGCCAGTTTTTTACCGTATTTGCTAAATGCAGGATTTTACCGTATTTTTAAAATACGGTAAAATTCTGGCAACCACAGCTGCCAGTTTTTTACCGTATTTGCTAAATGCAGGATTTTACCGTATTTTTAATATACGGTAAAATTCTGGCAACCACAGCTGCCAGTTTTTTACCGTATTGTGTAAATGCAGGATTTTACCGTATTTTCAAAATACGGTAAAATTCTGGCAACCACAGCTGCCAGTTTTTTACCGTATTTGCTAAATGCAGGATTTTACCGTATTTTCAAAATACGGTAAAATTCTGGCAACCACAGCTGCCAGTTTTTTACCGTATTTTGTAAATGCAGGATTTTACCGTATTTTTAATATACGGTAAAATTCTGGCAACCACAGCTGCCAGTTTTTTACCGTATTTGCTAAATGCAGGATTTTACCGTATTTTAAAAATACGGTAAAATTCTGGCAACCACTGCTGCCAGTTTTTTACCGTATTTGCTAAATGCAGGATTTTACCGTATTTTTAAAATACGGTAAAATTCTGGCAACCACAGCTGCCAGTTTTTTACCGTATTTTGTAAATGCAGGATTTTACCGTATTTTTAAAATACGGTAAAATTCTGGCAACCACAGCTGCCAGTTTTTTACCGTATTTTGTAAATGCAGGATTTTACCGTATTTTTTAAATACGGTAAAATACCGTACTTCCTAAAATATGTTAAAAAAAAATAAAATGTGGTTTTGCCGTAGTAAATACGGTCATGCTGACTGAGGCATAATATCTACATGAGTGAAAAACACATCCAGACTGTATTATATATTGACATTTTATTGTAAACCCTCCCCCCCAAAAAAAACTTATGCTAAATTACTGGTCACTGTTCCTACCAGAATTTTACCATACAAATTATAGTACAACAACCAAGGAAGTGTAACTTGTCAAGCATTTCTATACAGAAAGTGATAAAGAAAATAATTTCTAATTAAACAAAAATACAGATTACGAGTAATCCACTTAAAGAAACAATTTCTATTTAAAAAGTCAAGTTAAAAAAAGAACTGATTCTATTTTCTGTCCAGTTTCCTCACGGTATTACTGAGATCTGGAAAACAAAAACGAAAAAAACAGTATGTGTCCACATAAGAGATAACATATTGTAGAAGAAAAAATGGTGATAAAAGGATTCTTGTTCTGGGTTGAGAGTCACAAGTCGCTGAGATCAGACTTTGCTCAGGATGGTTGTAGTCTTCCCAGTCACAGGTTGAAATTGAGACTCACATGTTGTCAATCGGGTGTTTCCTCTCTGCTGGAAAACAAACAAAGAAAAAGTTAGAAAGATGCACTACATGAACATCTTATTCGCTTAAATGTTTGTTTCACCTTTGTTGACTTGCATATGGACACAGGTACTTCAACCAGGTGGTGTGATCATTTCTGACTGAAAATTCAGTAGTTAAACCTTTGTTTGTTGTCAACAGGTGTGATCCTCTGGTCTGGAACCAGACAAAATACACAAACAAAAAACATAAATAAAAACAAATATAACTGTTTTAGGCAATTTATGAAATAGATACTCACCATTTATCTGAGTCTCATGAAGGCCAATAGGTTGTCTTCAACCATTTATATAAGTTACATTTCCTGCAAGCTAGCAGAAACAAAGCTGTAAATGTGAACACTTTTCATACAGGCAAACAAATTGATACAGCTGAGACAATTTATGCTAGGTTAGTTTTTCTCAGTCACTTTTGGTGCATTTCTCAAGTCATTGTTGGCATTTACAAAACAGTAAGCGCATTTCTCAAAACAATTTGTAGAAACAGGAAAAATAGCATTTGGTTGCTTTCAAAATCCTTAGTTCCGCTCTTAAAATTCTGTCTGTTAACATATCAGTGACTCAAAATAATAAGTTATAGTTTCTCTATGTACAGATAAGACAGTCAAATTGATTAGTCATGGGAAGAGACTACAAAAGGATCATTTACGCCAGTGTTTCTCAACCCTGGTCCTCAGCGCCCCCCTGCTCTGCATGTTTTAGATGTGCCTCTACTCCAGAACAGCTGATTCAAATGATTGGATGACAATCAAGTACTGCAGAAGCTTGTTAATCATCCAGAGATACAATTCAGGTGTGTGGCAGAAGGGAAATACCTAAACCTGCAGGACAGGGTGACGCTGAAGACCAGGATTGAGAAACACTGATTTACGCTTTTGCTATAATTTATTCATGGACCATGCCATGGTGATTCAGAAAGAAAAAGACAGAAATGCAGAGAACAAAAAAAGTAGAAAAGGAGCCACAGGACAATCTCCTCAAGGAAAACTGTACAGTGCTGTAGAAATTACATTACATTTTAATTTCCATAGTCACTTTGTTCCTTAACTCCACTGAGGAATCTTTTTTCCTCAGTGGGGTTAAGGAATGAACAGTAGGGTGGGAGGACCTCCATCAGCATCATGTTGTGGGTCTCAGCCATGTCCTGATGTTGGACTGATGGAAACTGGCAGATGTCCTCAGCCTCTTCTGACTCTTCTGCTTTCCTCCCAACTATTTCCTCCTCAGCCTCACTCCTCTTCTTCTCTCTGGCTGTTCACTCTGTCCAGATACTTGTTCATCAGTTCTCAGACATGTAACACTGTGTTGTGTTCTGGCTATATAGAGCATATTGTTGCCAACTGATGGTTCACAAGATGCACCTCCAATCTGTTTCAGAAAACTGGTTGATCGTTGGTTGAGCTAATGGTTCATACACTGACCTGTTAGAGAAACTCAGGACTCACTTGGGAGCAATTTACCAATTCAGGACAGATTTAGAAAATAATAGAATATAAATTAATTAATATATGATTCACATTATGACAACTTTAAGACTTATGCATGTTAAGACTTACACAATAAACTGATGCTATTTTGGAAGTTGAGAATTCAACACAGACACGTTGTTGTCCTGTTGTCCTCATTTTCTGTATACACCCTTTATCCTCCGGGTCAAAATGACCCGTCTTCACTAAACCCCCAATATAAGCAGCTTAATTGAATTTTAAACACCAAATTCTATCTTGTATATTGTCACTCACCACAAAATGTGTGAATACTTGACTTTTCCTTCTCCACTTGAATTTCTATAGCTTAAGAAAAAAAATGTGCAAAATGAGTTTCAAATGCATTTTTATTCATCACAGTGACTAATTTTCTTTTACTTTTCTCCAGTGAACAAGAGGATGTACAATACAAAAATATGAAAAATAACATAACCCATTCAACTAATTGGCACATGTAGGGCAGTATGCAAGTGCACAGTCTTTGCAGATATATTTCTTACACCTGCAGCACACAGTATGTGTTTTACAGTTTGAGGGCAGAACTGACATCTCTTCCTCTTACTTGGCTTAGCTGGGGAAGTGGCTGTGGTAGATGGATCCTCATGTTGATCAGGAGCTGCTGCACTCTGAATAGCTTTCACAACTGCTGCTGAGGCTTCTGTGCGGGGGACATGCTTCCTTCTTTCAATGAGTGGAGTTACAAGTGCCTTTCCTAGCTGCTCCAGGAACACCCTCCTCTTGTTGTGCTTATGAGACATCCAGGTTGGGTTGATCTCTATCCAAATCACAAAGGCATTGTAGGAGGACACATCAATGATGTTGTGGAAGATGACCAGGGGCCAGCGGGCAGTCATTCTTCTGCAGCTATATGCTCCAATCACCTTATCTAGGTTGTCCACACCTCCTTTGTTTCGGTTTTATTCCAGGATGATGATTGGCTTCCTGTCCTCACGGTCACTAATGTCGCCGTCTTTGTGCAGTGTGCTCAGAAGAACTACATTCTTGTTTTTCTTTGGGAGGTAGGAAACTAGAGTGGTGGTGGGTGTGAAGGCAAACTTTGAGGAGAAGACCTCTCTCTCCTTTGACCCAAGCAGTGCAGGTGGGAGCTCAGGCTTGTTCTTTCGAACTGTACCAACCATGGTGATCTTCCTCTTCAGGAGCTGCTGTCTGAGTTCATAAGAGTTGAAGAAATTGTCACATGTCACATTGTGACCCCTCAGTCCCTCTGTCACATCAAGCACAACTCGCAACCCCTGGTTCTTCTCTGGGCATCCACTGGTTGACTTCCCAGTATAGACTTGCATTTTCCAAGCATAGCTTGATTCGGAAGCCACCCATGACTTGATCCCATATTTTGCTGGCTTGCTGGGCATATACTGCCGGAAAGGACAACAACCTTTGGACAAAAGACATTAGCATCAGTGATTAGTATCAGTGTCACAGAAAACAGTCAAAGAAATCAATAGTGAAAATCACTTTTATTACAAATATGAAAACAGATTACCTCTAAATGGAACCAGTTGCTCATCCACTGTTACATCAGGCTCTGGATTGTAGAGGTAGGGCAACCGCTCCACCCACTTGTCCCATACCTCTCTTATGGCTGCAAGTTTGTCTGTCATACGTCTTGCTGGTCTTGATTCACGGTCATCAAATCGTATCAGTCTTGAGTAGGTGTGAAAGAGTTTGACTGGCATTGTGGCTCGGAAAATTGGCCTTCCACTCTCTGCTTACTTCTGCTACTGATTGATCTGAGACACAACTAAAACTTTGTAACATTTTGTGGTTTGTAAATAACTCTGTGACCTTGATTTCAACTCCATTTGCCTCACGCGTCATTTTGACCTGAAGACCATCTTTGTACCTTTTTTTGTACAGCTTACATGGAAATGAGAATAAAAGCAACACTGAACTTTTTCTATTGTCTGGGCCAATCTAGGAAAAGTCTTAAAATCTCAAGTTAAAAAAATTACATTTAGGGGATTTTGGGGGGGGTTTAACACAGTGGCGGGTCATTTTGACCCGAGGACAACAGGAGGGTTAACATATTTTGATCAAGATGATAAAAGCAAATTACAACGGGGGGAAAAGCATAGAAGTGTACATAACCAGCTACATGATGTACAGAAGCAAAACTTGCAAAACTAATTTTTTTGATGTGCAGAAGTGACACAGTAATTTGAAGATTGAACAGGTAGTTTTAAGAATTTCAATTCTGTTCTGAGAGATGCACCCAAACTGAGAAAAGCTGTAAAATATTAATATTTAAATTCTCTTATCTTAAAATCCTTCAACTGTCATGGACCCAGTGACTTTAGTGCAAGTATTTTGGGGGTGAGAGTCAAGAGGTCAAAGGAAAATATTAAATATTATCTCTGATGCCAAGCTTTATACTTCTAAGTATTACCAAAGTATTGAAACAAAAGCTAACATGTTCTTCAGAGATTTAACTTGCATGCATGAACATTTCACACTCAAAGTAATTCAAATTAATTATTGAACCAAACTTGGAAAAAGTTGCTTCTGCCATTAACAATAACTTTAAGCACATGTAGTCTAAAGTAGACGAGAAATATAATCTATGCAGCCGTTCCTACAGAAACATTAATGGAAGTGTTGCATCTGTGAAAATTAAATGTTCCGTTTAGTAAAAATATATAGCGTATTTTCCGGTCTATACAACGCTACTTTTTTCCTAAGTTTTGAATCATGTGGATTGTAGCCCGGTGTGGCTTTTCTGTGTATTTTTCTTCAACCACCAGGGGGCTCTCTAGCAGGAAGTAAATCATTAGAAGTCAAAATTGTAAATCAAAGAAGAACGCGTTAATTTTCATTTAGAACAACCACATGCTAGCAGCAGGCACGACGGAGAAATGCTTTCAAACTCATATGATGCAGCTTTTAAGTTGAGGGCTATCGATCTGCCACTACAGGAGGGAAATAAAGCCGCTGCACTTAAGCTCGGTATAAAAACCGTGGTTCGACTTTGGAGACGTAGTGCTGCGTCCTTAATATATCCAGCAGATTTCATAGGACGCAGCTCTCTGCTGGGTCCTTACGGAAAAACTGAGAGCAGCTTACAGGTTGTTTTTGTTTGTTTGTTTTTTCCCCCCAAAAATTTGAAGGTGCTAAAAATACGGTAATTGGTTTTAAAAGATTTTTTTTTTAAATAAATTATCTGCAAATAATGCCATCTTCGAGTGTCTGCTGTAGTAGTGACTAGCGGCGTAATGATGTAACTTTCTTACCACTAGATGGCAGTAGGTACAGCGCATTTTACATTAAAACAAGAGAATTAGTGATGCATGAACGTTACAGGTAGCGGTGAGAGCATCGTATTTAGCAAGACTGTGACGACAGTGATGAAAAGATAGTGAAGCTCAGCAGTAGTTAGAAAGAACATGGGTCCATTTCCCACAACATGTCTGTGTGAAGTGAGCTTCTCAAGCCTGGTTACTATAAAAACTAAAACCAGAGAGAGACTGAGAGCTGTTGAGGAAGAGCTTTGTCTTTCTTCAATTTCTGCCAGGAAATCAGCTGTTTTCATCCAAACATGCACAGGTTTCACATTAGATGGGTAAAATAAACAGATATTGACATCATTTTGTACATGCAACTCTTCATATTGTAACAGTAAAATCTTTCCCAAATATTATTGCTTCTTTCAGAATAAGAATTATTTTCTGTATTCTGGCTAAAAGAATGCTTGTGGATTAGTTTGTAAAACACTGAAGTTTTCTAGAACTTCTTTAAATTTAAGCCCACAGTGTTGTGTATTTTTGAAGTGGACTCAAGACACTTTGAGAAGAATGACTATATATATAATATAGGTGGCTACAGAGTATCTTTGTTTACTGTGAGGGATTTACCCCCTCCCTAAGAGGTGCTGTTTTTCATGTTCTTTGTATATTCTGGGTTATTTGGGTGAATGTATTGTTTTGGGAGGTGATTTGATTTGTTTATTTGTTTTAATCATCTTTCTCATCTCTTTGAGGTCACCTGGTCCTGTGTTGCCGTGGAAGTGCGCCCATGAGCAACGCTGACAAGGACCTGGTGTTTCCAATTAGCCTCATTGGGAAAATCCATTTTCAGAGAGGGAGAGATGTATTTCTATTTTTGACTGGATTCCATATTGTTTGTTTCTAGTTTTGTTTTTAGTGGTGTTTAAGTTAATGGTAACTTTATAGACACTCTTTAGGTATAGTTTAGTGCACATGTTTGTTTGTTCTAGCTGAAAATGGCTCCACCCCTCTAATTAGTCCGGATGGGAGCCCATCCTTTAAAAACCAGGTGGTTGAGATGAGAGGGAGATTCTCCTTCTTGTTGTTTTGACAAATATGTTGTGCTGAACTGAAAGGTATGAAACAGAAGATAAAAGAAAAGAAATATATTGAGTACTCGACAACTGCTGACTCCAGTCTCTTTCCTCTTGAGTCGCATAACTAACATTTACATTTTTGGTCGGTGGTGTGCCTCGAGATTTTTTCAATTGAAAAAGTGTACCTTGGCTCAAAAGAGGTTGAAAAACACTGAACTAGATAATTATTTGTTTACATGACAAATAACAGTCTCCATTTACTGTAAACCCTGCTATTTATCACAATAACAAAATGAAAAACTCTCTAGACTATTCTCTACTAATAGCACAATATTTAAAACCAAGTGTGGGATTTGTGAAACTTCAATGATGGGTGACTTTACAACTTGTATGATTTTGGATAACACTAGAATTGTTCTTTATTGAAGTTTCACAAATCAGATACAGGTTTTACAAATCCCACACTTGGTTTTAAATATTCTGATATTAGTTGAGAATAATCTAGTCCAGATTTGAAGAGTCTAGGTGTTGTAGTTTTTTAGCTAGAGTAAATTAAAGATGCTGATTGTAGTGAAAAATTAGGTGGAATTGCCCTTTAGCCATTTCCCAAATTGGAAGCAGCAATTGGAAACCAATTTCAGCTTCATTCAAGCAAGAGGGGCTAACATACAGTTCTCTTAATGTTAATGATCAAATACTCTCATAAATGATGGTGGCGTTGGCTGTAGGAGTTTGCTTTGCAATCGGTGGGTCGCCAGATCGATGCCTTGTCTACTGCTGAGATTTCAGTTTGGTGTATTAAAGGCATTATTAAAAAAGAAACCAAAATATCACACCAGCATTCTGTTCTTTGTAAAAAATTCTTTTGCAGTCTTGTTTACGCTTTTACATTGTAGATCTAAATATCAGACAAAATTTGTAATTTTGGCTGATTGCTACTGTTAAGTTTAGGGTAATTAACTGCTGGCAATATTACAATTTTTTAAGAACTTTACAATTACTTATATTTTTACACTATATTTCTGTATTTTCTACATTCGTGACTGTCACAATTATTTAGGATATATGTTTATTCAGTTATGATAATGCCATGTATTTTCTACGGCAGTATAATGCTGTGAATATTATGGTCAGTAACTGCTGGTATTTTACCATTTTTTACCGTAAATTTACTGACTTTCTTTGCAGTTTCGACTTACGGTAGTTCCATGTAATTCTACGGTAATGCAATGTTTTTGGATACGACGGTCAAAAACTGTTGGTCTTTTACCATTTCTTACCGTAAATTTACTGACTTTCTTTGCAGTTTCGACTTACGGTAGTTCCATGTAATATCTACGGTAATGCAATGTTTTTGGATACGACGGTCAAAAACTGTTGGTTTTTTACCTTTTTTTACCGTAAATTTACTGACTTTTTTCATTTATATACAAATTTAACAATTTGGGTCCCAGCACTGATCCCTGCGGAACCCCACAAGTTATGTTTAGTAAGTTTGATTTCTGGCCATCTAATTCTACAAATTGTTTCCTTTCTCCAGTGTAACTCCTAATCCAGTTTAATGCCACCCCTCTAATTCCATATATTTCCAGTTTTTTTCGTAACATGTCATGATTGATGGTATCAAAAGCTTTTTTGAGATCCAGAAATACAGCAATTGCAAATTTCTTTCCATATTGTCTATAATTTCTTCTGTTAATGCCATCAGTACCATTGAAGTTGATCGGTTTTCTCTGAAACCATATTGACAATCAGTCAGAATGTTTTGCTTTTCAATGAAATTATCTAACCTTTTACTAAAAACTTTTTCTAGTATTTTTGAAAATTGACAAAGGAGATACACAGGTCTATAATTGTTAATAATATGCTTATTGCCAGATTTAAATAGAGGAATAACCTTCGCAATTTTCATTGCATTTGGAAATGTTCCAGTTATGAATGACAGGTTGCAGATGTAAGTCAGAGGGTCTGCAATATCATCGATTATCCTTGTAGTATATATGTAGTATATAAAGCGGAACCACTCCCCTAGCTACTGAGTTACCTAGAGGTTATCCGCCTGTGTATTGATATGTGTAACGTTGTAGCGTTAGAAAAGAAACATTGTAACAGTCACGTTCATGTTACTTTCGAGCTGAATTCTTCTTTTAAATATACTATGTTGGAGTAAAGACACAACAATCCTTTTTATAAGTGACATGTTAATTTCATTCCAGTCCATTGATTTTTTAGTATTACATTGATTAACTATTTCCTTAATTTCGATTTTGTCTACAGGTTTCAGGTACATAGATGATGTATTTCGTTTTATACAAATTTCCAGTGTACCCATATCCAGTGGGTTTGATATATTTATTTGTTCTGCTAACTTAGGCCCTACATTTACAAAATATTCATTAAATCCATTTATTATCTCAACTGTTTCATTCAGGGTTTATATAGTAGGCTGCCCCAGTCATTGTTGACTCATGGTTACATAAAGCTTGACCGACTGATTTTAGTGACATTGTGGGTGTAAAACATTGAATAAAATGTTATGCTACATAACTGGCATTATCGTTACTCTTACATTTCACTCTATGGCACACAAAATTACAAGAGAATCGTCCTTATTGTCTCCATGTGTATTCTGGGTAAAACTTGTCATTCGGCATTTACCAACATCATCATTAGTCTCTTGGCAACAGATGGCAAACTAACATTTTACGGACCAAGTTAACAGGAGTGGAGCTCCATGTAGCGGCAAATGAACAGGATGGGGGAAAAAGCGCAAGGAAAAGCCAAAAACTGGACCCATATTTTGTTCGTGGTCTTGGAGATGAAGCAAACTTTTTTGTTGGTAGCGATTCAGGCCCGCCAAACCTGCCAGCCCAGCCAGGGAACGAGGTAGCAACTCTAACGTTATTCACAATGTGCGAGTTAACTGTAGACTGATTGTAAGTTGTATCAGACCAGCTGCCGAGCGTATATCTCCTTTTTCCTCTCTGGAAGGCTGAGTTAAAGTCGCAGTTTTAACAGTTCGGATTGAGCGCGTTTTTGAGCCAAGACAGAGGTATGGCGTTTATAGTTAAGGTTTACATTGGAGCCGCCTGGGAGAGCGGCGCGCGTGATTCGCACCGAGTTGCGAAGATCCAGAGGCGCACGAGGCGCTGCGACACGCTGCGCATGCGGCGGGGTCGGCGTGTGCCCCTGCGTGTCCGCTTCAACGCGCACAATGAACCGAGCTCCGTGCTCATGATAAATTAAAACAAATTCAATCATTTCCATTGGCATGATTTATCGTTTCTCTTTTTATTTCTTTCTTTCTACCCAAAACTGTATGATAAAAGCTTTCAGGTTGGTGCTTTGCTCTCAACTAAACTTTTTTTGAAGGAACATTTACAAAGACTTCAAAATTCATTTTATTTGTCGTTTTGTTAATTCATTTTGGATATTTGAAATGTCTTCCAGTTGCAGTGTTAAATGTTCATTATAATTTAAAGTTTACTGATCTTTCAGATTGTGTTCTTGCATTATTATTTTTCCATTAACATTATATTACTTAAAAATGGTCTCAAATCAACAATATAATTTATAAAAAATCAAAATTTGTTATTGTGACAGGCCTACACACATATGATATATAGTGTAGTTAGTTTATTACCAGGGATTGCATAGTTACTTTGAAAGAGTAATTTGATCACTCAATGAAAAATTCATCCATCAGCGAGGGATAGGGAGAGCATAGAGAGAGCAGCGACTGGCATGGCAGGCACCTATTGTTCTACACCCAATAGGATGTCTCTTTATTCTTCATATTTGGGGCCTGCCCATAGCAATGCATAGGGAGAGCACTGACTGACATGGCAGCAAAAATTGCTCTATTGGTATGAAAGTCGGTCATTAGTACACTCAAAATATACTAATCAAGCTCTTGAATACTACATAAAGTGTACTTAAAGTATACTAAGTACTACTTGAAGTTGTTCCAAAAAAGTACATTGAAGTATGCCAAGTACACTAAAAAGTGTACATTAATACTATTTAAATACTATTAAAATATACTAGGCACAAAAAAGTTGTTTCAAAATAGTACAGTTTAAAGTATGTTAAAATTTAATATACTAAAGTATATTTTTCTTTTACTCGGGCTTAGTTTTCAAGAATAATTTGAAGCATTTCCTTAGGAAAGAATGACATACCCTCTGTTGGCCAAAGCGGAGAATAGCGTTTTAGTGACTTGTCTGAAATCTATGGAGGACCAAAACTGACATAATCAGAAATAAAAGCATAAATATATATTTAGTTTTTCCTTTTCCTTACACATGAGTTTCTGTGAAGTAATGTATATATTTTCTTTTTCATTTCCCCTTACACATGAGTTTACAAGAAAAGTAATTTTGTTTTGTCTTTTCCTTATACAAGCCCTCGTTCTTTTGTCATTGCCTCTTCTCTTGTTTTTACTTTTCCGTATGCATCATTATACTAATGATGAGAGCTGCCTTCTATGCCCAGCTCCTCTGCTATTGTTCAATAGAACTTTGGAACCAACGTCACTGTGTCAGACGTGGGGCGTTTAGGTGCAGTCGTTCAGTGCCATCTTTGCAGTCCACAGACCAAAACAAACTTTATCAAGGTGGTTTTATTGTGTTACTAGGGGCGACTGTGGCTGTGTAGCTGTGTAGGTAGAGTACTCATCTTTAACCCAGAGAAGGATTATTTTTAGTTTATTAGTAAAATTAGAAATTGTGGAGTACGCACTACTTAGATCAACATTATACAGCCCAGAAATGGAATCAGAATCAGCTTAGTTTGTATTACTTTTACCCCAGAAAACGATTTGGAACTGTGGAGTACTCACTTTAACCCAGAAAAGGAATTAGATTAGTCGCTCTTTATCTTATTTTATCAGAAATTGTCTAGTACTCACTTTAGATGCAGAGACCAGAAGCCCAGAGGAAACTTCTGGATCAACATTGTTAGACTGTTTTTCAGACTCCTGTTCACCCAACCAAGAAATGGAATTAGACCACAGAGGATACTTAGCAACCCTGAACAGGAGCTCCTAGTTTACATACTTAGATCAACATTATTCTCTTCTTCTTTCTTTCTTTCCTTTCATTTTTTATTTTGTTTGTATTTCCTTTTAATTCATGTAAAGCACTTTGAATTGCCTTGTTGCTGAAAATGTGCTATATAAATAAAATTACCTTACCCAGGGGTGCCCAAAGTTGGTCCTCGAGGGCCAGCATCCTACATGTTTTAGTTCTCTCCCTGGTGGTAGTAACAACCTTCTCAGCAAGTCAATGATCTTCTTAGGCCTCCAATGAGCCATCATTTGATCCAGGTGCGTTAAACCAGGAAGAGAACTGAAACATGCAGGATGCCAGCCCTTGAGGACCGACTTTGGACACCACTGACCTTACCTTACCTTGCGATCAGAAGGTTTGTAGGTTCAATTCCAGCTTCCTCTTGCCATGTGTCGATGTGCCCTTGGCCAAGGCACTTAACCCCAAATTGTCTCTGTATCGGTGTATAAATGCGTGTGTTTGTGAGTGTGAATGTAAGGCAAGTGTAAAGTGCTTTGAGTAGTCAAAATGATTGGAAAAGTTCTATATAAATGCAGTCCATTTGCCATTACCATTTACTGACTGCAGTGAAGTTAGTTTCGAGTTGGATATGGGATATTCCAATATCCGCTGAGCAAGCAGCATTTAGCTCAAGGTTGATCCGATTTATGAACAATAATTTCAGCCAACCGAAATTATGACTCGATAGGTCATGTGACCTAGAAGCTATTGAAGAGACATACTAAATTTAAACATAAAAAAAATAGGTAAGAAATAAAAATTTAGTTAAAATAGAATAAATATGCATGTGCCTCATATATACAGTTTAGTACAACAATTACACCCTGATTTCTAGTCAGTGTGGCACGCAATATGTAAGCTATTGAAGAAAACATATTTAACCCTCTGATGCGTAAGTGGGTCCTTTTTGACCCAGTGAGGTCATCTTTTTGCAATATCTTTGTAATGAAAAGTTTTCATCACTTCATATTCCAGGTATTCCTAAAGAAACATGTTACTGATATGCAATTCAAATTTTTAATTTACCTTTTATACATTTTAAGAAATAGCATGTTTTATGTTACTACCCCATTCTTCCGTGAGTAGGTCCAAAATGACCCGCATTCATTTACTACGGAATTTAATGGGAATCTTTGTTTCTTACCAACTGTGACTGTCAGGAAAACATTTTTTGTGAATCAAACACACTGAGACCTAAGTGTCACCCCTGAGTAATAATATTTTACATAGCAAGAACTCTTACATATAAGTATTATCTTTATTTTTTATCTCACAATTGTGTTTGTGTGTGTCAATCATGAGTACTGTGACAGCGTTATTGTCACAAATCAACATATTGGCCTTCTTCAAAGTTAGCCAACACTAGTTATCTAACCAACTAGCTAACATTACCACCTATACTTTATTGTGCATGCGTATTACTTGTGTGTGTGTCTGCGTGTGTTTGTGTGTCTCTGTGTGTGTCTGACACCCTGGATGAGAAAACCAAGAGAGAGAATGTGTTGAATGACATGCAAAACCTGTTGATCAATGTGTTCAAGGTTTATTCTTTTATCATCTCAATACATAAAATAAAAACATATATAGCTATATAAATAAATGCATAAATAAATGAGCTGGAAAAGTATAGAGTGCCTTCTCTGGGTCTGGGAGGATGTCCTGCCCCGAGTGGAGGAGTTCAAGTATCTCTGGATCTTGTTCACCAATGAGGGAAAAATGGAACAGAAGATCAACGAGCAGATTGGTGCAACGTCTGCTGTGAAGCGGCGCTGTACCGATCTGTCATGGTGACAGCTGACCCAAAAAGCGAAGCTCTTGATTTACCGGTTGATCTAAGTTCCTACCCTTGTCTATGGTCATGAGTTTTGGGTCATGTCCGAAAGAACGAGGTCACGGATACAAGCGGCCAAAATTAGTTTTCCCCATAGGGTGTCTGGGCTCTCCCTTAGAGATAGGGTGAGAAGGTCAGATATCCAGGAGAGACTCAGAGTAGAACCGCTGCTCCTTCATGTCGAGAAGAGCTAGTTGAGGTGACTCTGCGGATCTGGTTAGGATGCCTCCTGGACGCCTCTCTGGTGAGGTGTTCCGGGCACGTCCCACCAGGAGGAGGCCCCGGGGAAGACCCAAGACACGCTGACGATGCTTCTCAGCTGGTCTGGGAATGCCATGGGTTCCCCCAGAGGAGCTGGAACAAGTGGCTGGGGAGAGCGAACTTGGAGCCTCCTTACTTAGGCTGCTGACCCCAGGACCCGACCCCAGATAAACGGAAGATGGATGGATGGATCAATAAATCACACACATACACACACTCACATGCATGATACACATAGCATAATAGAATAGAGACAGTAATGTTAGTTAGCTTGGTTAGCTAGCTAATTTCAAGAAATGTGCTCTTTTGCACCCCCCATTTCATCATTGTTGTTGTAAAATTGCTGCTGTTGTCATTTTGTTTTAAAAATGTTATGGAAATTGTCAGAAATGTTCTACAAATTGTTCTAAAAACGTTTAAAACAGTGAAAAATGAAAATATTTCAAACATGAAATAACTCTTGTGTGAAATAAAACACAGTACAAAGTATTATACAAAACATTATTTTGAATCAAAATGACAAAAGTAGCATAAAAACACACTGATTGTAACCTGGGTCAAACAGGACCCACTCACGGAAGACTGTATAGTCAGTCACTCACGCATCAGTCATCACTATGTGACTTGACATTTTAATAGGGTAGTGTGTCTCATGTAAAAGCATGAATTACCACTTTTTGATATCAGTTGGTCACAAGGCAAGGCATTTATTAACATTTGTTTGACAGGAGTGTTTGGTTCGGAAATTTGTTGACAGTCCCTAAGTGAACGTCCGAGGAGAAGGACTTCATTGCAGCAAACAGAAAGGGGCGGGACGGAGCGCTGTCAGTCTCGTACCTAATTTGGAAATGGGACCATTACACTCCGGAAGTGAAGGGGGCGCTATTTCCTATTCCCTATATTATATTCCTATAATTTTTTTATTAAAAATAAAAAAAAATATTTTTATTTAAAAAAAAAAAGAATAATAAATTTATTTTTAAAAATAAAAATATTTTTATTTTTAAAATAAAATAAAAATATTCTTTTATATATTTTTATTTTAAAAATATATAACATTTGCATATATTTTTAAAATAAAAATATATAAAGATATATATTGATATTGATATCAATATCTTTATATTGATATATCTTTATATCAATATCTTTATATTGATATTGATATCAATATCTTTATATTGATAAAGATTAAAGATCTTTATCAATAAGATTTTTTATCTTATTGATAAAAGATCTTTTTGATCTTTTGATAAAAAAGATCAAATGATTTTATCTTTTGATAAAAAGATCATTTATCAAAAGATATAGTTCATTTATCTTTTGCCAGTAAAAGATAAAAGATAAATTCTTATATAACACATTTTTTCATTTTCTTAAGAATGTAGAACTAATTAAATAACAATACTTTTATACATTATAAATAATATCTATATATCTCCATCAATTATAGGAGGAACAAAGGAAATAAGGAGACCTGAAAAACAACATGATCATAATCAACTATAATAAAATGCCATTTGCAATGTATACGTAAGAAATTTAATTGAACAAAAGTCAATAACAAACAAATGAATTAGGTACAGAAGAATAACCAGGGTTGTTAAACAGATACAAGCAAAAATTCACAGTTTTGTTTTGATCGTGCCATATATATTGTTCGGAGAGACTTTTTGTTGGTAGAGTCTTATATATAGGAAAAAATAAGACAAAATTATTTAATCTATCAAGGTGGAAATTTTCCTTCGACTCTAAAACGATAAATCATATTCATAGAATCACATTATCAACATTTTGTGAATAAAGCAAAAATACTTAGCACGCTATAGGTAAATGTTATCATTTAGTTTGGTTAAAAATAATTATTGCACTGTCAGTAACTTCTAATAGATGTTCTAAGTTGCCAAAGGAACACAGTAACGCCTTCATAAGCTCAGAGGTTCAAACTGACAAAAAAATGAGGGTGGATGCTCTCTGCTAAAATATTTCTTGCTGTCTTTCGTGTTCTTTCAGCAAACATTTGAGACAGAGTTGTTTTTGGTTTCACCACTTTGGTTTCACATTTACCAGTTGTTTTACCTTCAAAGTATTCTTAAAAGATTGTCTGTTAGTCTGCAGCTCATGTGACCAAACCAGCTGAGATGAAAAGTTAAAACTTGAGTTAAAATGTTGTTTTAACTTGAGTTGAGTTGAAACTCAAGTTAGAATGTTAAGTTTTAGCATTTTAACTCACAACAACCTCTACCTAATTAGAGGGGGGGAGGGAGGGCCTGCGGCGGCAGCATGTCGGTTAGTGTGTGTTACCCAGAAAGCAGTTGGGCACAATATCGCAACACCGTGAGTCAAACAATGACTGGGGCAGCCTACTATATAAAGTACTTGGGGACCACTTCTTTTTTATTACACATACACATTTGTAGAATACGGGACTCTACATTTAGCCAATTACGGGACGGGTGGCAACCCTAGTTTAAGGGGAAATGAAAAAGAAAATATATACATTACTTCACGGAAACTCATGTGTAAGGAAAAGGAAAAACTAAATATATATTTATGCTTTTATTTCTTATGTCAGTTTTTGTCCTCCATATATTTGATACTGCAATTATTTAAGGTGCTATCACTGAATAGTAATGTAATATTTTTATAAAGTAATCAATGTCATACCAGCCACAGTTCAGCCACAAACTTTTGTTTACTCAATAATTATCATTAAATGTCATTTCAAAATACATTTTGGGTTTTTTCACATACTTACTCTAAAACCATAATCTTTATGGTGTATTGACTAGTTATGTATATTTTAGATTTAACAAGAGTAAAGAAAGAAGAGAGAGAAAATACTTTGAATAGTCATCAACATGATAATGCATGCCAATTCAAGCTACATAGAGCGGTAAGGAGAAGATGATGAGGATTATGATGAGGACTGGACTCCCCCAGCGATGCATGATGAAGGATATTCAGATACCAACTATGATGAAGACTATGATGATCAAAGTGTAACCCAGGCCAGACAACTACCCTGGACACAGTCAGAAATTAATCAGTTAAGACCAATATGAAAAGCAAATAATGGAGAAAAATACTATCAAGTTCAATATGTTGATGTCACTGCCAGGGTTTAGGAAGGCTCAAAGACCAGTTGTTGCATAATTCCATTCATATATTGAAGCACTTTGTCACTGATGAAATGATCCAGGGGATTGCAGAACACTGGTTCAATGCCAACAAATGAATAGGTTCACTACCTGTCACACTAGATCACAATTAGGTTGTTGTCCTGGTTCAATCTGAAGCCCATTCACCCTCTGTCATTCTTCAGTCCATTTCCATTCCTCATGAAGCAGTCTTCCAGCCACTCCAAAAGTCATATAAGGGTTCTCAAGCCAGATATTGTTGAAGTTCATGGGAGGTTTTGCTCTTCTTGGTATATTATCAGCATTTTTGAAGTTCGGCTTTAGATCCAGAAAATGGTGCATGTACATTTATTGGCACACTGTTACAGTAACCATCGTCAATGTTTGAAACCTCTACAGAAGAGATTAGCTGAAGCTACAACCTAAAATACTTTGGTTGGCACTTCTCCTACAAGTCCAAGAAAGATCAAAATCAAGTATGGTAGACTACTTTCCTCTCCTGAAGCAACTTCAACGGCACCCTGTAGAAGACCAAGCTGCAGTGTGCCTCTTGATGTGAGAAAGAATGGCATTGATAATTTTCCAAAATGGGAAGCCCAACAGAGACTCAAGCACTGTTCTGGAAATCACTTTTCACATTTCTACTGTAAAATGTTTAACGTACATCTTTGCCTGAACAAGGACAGAAACTCTTTTGGTGCCTACCACGATGTGAAATAAATGGCTGTAAAAAGTTGTTGGTGGAAAAGAAACTAAGAGAAAAAACTTCCTAAAGTGTTCCATACTTTCTAAATATTATAGGCAATATTTGTTTTTGCATATAAAATTTACATTGTTGTGAGCCAAAACCCTGCTGTATCAAATGTGATACAAAAAATATCTCATAAAATAAATGACATGGCAAATTTTTTTTATTATTTTGCTTCAAGGCTTCATGAAGATCCTAGTTCTAAAAATTTGAATTTTCTGAATTGAATTTTTTGATGGGACAGGCTTTATAGGGTTGTACTGTAAATGATTTGCTATAAAATAATGAAAGAAATTTGGTGTGCTGAGCCCTCCAAGTTGTTTTGGGCTTTGTAAGGTTGATAACTTTGTTCTTGGTGGCTTATTTTTCCAACAAAATGTAATTTACCATCTAAGGACATAAATCAGCCTTTAGTTGGTTGGATGGGTAACATGGAAAATACATCGTTCATTTGAGGAAATATTTTAATTGTTATAGTTACTGCTCCACCAGCAAATGAAAGTGGTAAATTTAACCACTGTTCCAAATTATTTTGTATTGATTGTAGAAGAGATATGAAATGAAGATTAAGCAGTTCTGACAACCTGGGGGAAAATGTAATCCCCAGGTATATAATATGGTTTGTGCATAGTGTGATATATATGGTTTGGGGCGTCTCATGAGGATTTTCATGTCCTGGTTCCAATTCTGTTTTGAATTGTAGTTCCTTTTGTATTGTGGTTGCTCACTTCCTTTTGTCCAATTGTGTTAAACTTACTTCCTGTTGCTGAGATCCTTTGTCACCTTTTTGTTTGGGTATTTTTAGTCGTTATGTTAGGTTGCTTTCCATTTTCTGTAAGTCAGTGATCTGTTCCTCTAATCAGATTCCTCTCAGTTGTATCTGTCCTAAATTTATGGTTTCCCAAACTTGCAACAAATTCTGCTGATCAGACATCTCACCTGTTTTGCATATCTGTAATCACAATTGCCAGCATTTAATGCCACTCTCTCTCGTGTCAAATCATTTGGGGGCGGGGAAGTTGTTGTATTTTTCTTACCAGTCCCAGGATGCACTGTAGTTTACGCAGTCCCAGCATTTCTGAGGCTTCCACTGGTTTCTGCCATCCAGCTAAACTCATGGAGTTAGTAAAAACATTTTAAGGTAGAATGGCATTGAACTGGATGAGGTACACATAAAATGACTGGCAAAATAGTTTTATTCAAAAGAATAAAAGTGGACCAAATTAATTTCCAGAAATTCTTTTTAGACTCGTAAGCAATACAGTGTGTTCTCAGTATAGAAGACATAAATCTAACAGACAGCATAGCTATGACAAAAATATGTTGAAATCAGATCAAGGAGGACTTATATGATACATAATCTGTTTCCCATGGTAACATAGTACAGAAACAACAACAAAAAGTAAGTAGACCACTATCAGGTAAAAGATCAGTTTGAGGGTTTATCTTCAGAACATAAAAACAAATAGTGACAATGGAAAGTCCAAAAGAGCTCAGGTTCTTGAGAGACTCCTATTTTTCTTCCGTCTTTACATAACAGCACAGTAGTATTGCTTAGAATGTGAAGGACGTTTTTATATCAAACGTAATGCCCTTTCTTGGTCAACTGTTAATTACTGGCAGATTTCTGACAGAGGTATGTCCAAATTTTGTCATAGTGTGACTTATGGAGAATCAATCTGATGATTGATGATTGATTCTCCATATGTCACACTATGACAAAATTTGGACATACCTCTGTCAGAAATCTGCCATTAGCTTTTTTTTTACCCATGGGAAGTAAAAAAAAATAAAAATACAAAATACATAATTTTTTTCCCAAAATCTATGAGGTTCTACAACCTTCAGCAGCAGCTTTATAAACATCCAGCCTGCAGGTGGCAACCAACCCCACAAAGCTACATATTAATGTGAGCAAAATAAGAGATGTAAACTGAAATATTTAGAATACAAGCAGCACCCATCTGTCCACCGATGCCAACATCTCCATCTTCTAACTTATCCACATCAGGTCATTGTGCTGATTAGGATTTACAAGATTTATGTGTAGCTCACATTCAGAACAGCATCTGTATGGCTGGGAAAAGTCTGCCATCTACTGGTTAAACTGTAGCTGTGTATGAAACAGATGTATAAAGTTTGTAAATAAAAGGTAAGCATAGCAAAACTGTCTGTTCTGACAGACTACAACTAACATCATCTCTACATAATCAGACAGAAAGTGTGCTGTGTTTTTCTGTATTTACCACATTCTTCTCTAACCCCCTGTAGGTTTCCAGGGATCATCTCACTGCGTCTGATTCTGGTTTCTTCCTGTTAAAAAAGAGTTGTTCATTTCTGCCAACTACGCATGCTTGTTCAGTACTATTAGTAATATTATTCCACAAGGAATGGCTCTTTGCCAATAGCAATGAGTTGGTCAGGTGTTAGCACCTCAGGTGTTAGCACCTCAGGTGTTAGCACCTCAGGTGTTAGCACCTCAGGTGTTAGCACCTCAGGTGTTAGCACCTCAGGTGTTAGCACCTCAGGTGTTAGCACCTGACCGACTAAATGGCATTATAATTCAAATCAAACAGTTTGGTGTCACAATTTGGATCAGATCGGACTGTCACTAAATCTAATCTGTCACTATGTTTGGATTGTATTTGGATAATTTATATTAAATATTTCAGGATAATTAGAGATGAATTGGAGCCGTGTGTCCTGCAGAAATTTTTCCCAGGACACGAGTTGGGAATGACGCCACACCTATGTTACAATTCAACAAAACAGCAAGATTTGCTATTTATTTCTGGTGTCAACTACCATTAGCTTTGTGAACAAATATATGTAAAAAAAAAACAAAACAACTAAAATAACATGTACATAAATAGAGGTTGTACAGAACTTAGGATGCCCGTCTTACAGGTATAACCTGTAGGAAGTGCAAATAAAGGATTTATGTTGGTCATGTCAACATCACTACATCACCCAGCAGCCACATTGGATGTTTAAAGTTACTGCTGCTTGGCAAGCCTCAATGTTTCCGTTGGAATTCTGACTCGAGGAGGTGCTCTTGTTGTGGGAAACTGAAATGTTTACCACGAGTGAGTGAGTTTTGGACACTTGATTGTGTCCAGAGAACCTGATGGCACGTGCCATGAATGTCACTGGTGAGTAAAATAGGACGCAGTCATTACCCTAATGTAGATAATATAATGTGCTATTTTAGAGGTGTGTAAAGTTACTTGGTTTTTAAGCATACATGGGATTGACACCTGATTGGAGTTTGTATCTGTACAAGCCTATATATAAATGACTGGCATCTGTATGTGGGACAACCAGCTCTGTGTCACCACTTCAAACCACTCTGGATTGCTAACCCTTGTTAAACCTGTGACTCTTCCCAGGTTGGACGCTGTAATCCTTATTGGCTATTAAATCTCCCTAGATTACAGCAAATTCTGCCAGCTAACTCAGGAATACTTAATCTGAAATGATTTTCAAATCCTTTACAAAAACGGGTTTTGTCTAACAACTTTTAGATGTCATTGATTTTTTTTTTCTTTTCTGATGCACTTCGGGACTTTTTGTAGCTGCAGTCTGTCATGTAACTGCATTATACGTACTAAATAAACCCCAGTATGCTGCAGTCATGTGTTAATCTTCAACAATGCAACAGAATCTGCTGGAGACGAAGATGGAGCTTTGAAGTTTCCATCTCTTGATGTTGAGGAAAGAATGACAGCTGAGAGAACAAACAGCTCAGCTTCCAGGAGTTAGATGTTACGTATAATGTTTGGGTTAGTAAAGAAAACCTACTGAGCCAATGCTGCTGTCCTCATAGTTGCTTGCATCTAGAACCTGGACCAAATTAGAGTTCCAGACCTACACTGGTGACAGAGGGTATATGTTGTGGCAGTTTGAGTGTCCAACAGTCAGCCTAAACAATGGATGAAAGCCACCAGACAGAACATACCTCATGTGGACCTTTCCCACCAAAATATTTGTGATTCCATCAAGACGAATTTGGTCCTGGTCCTAAAATAACTGCTACCAACTCACCACCCGTTTTTATGCTGGACCGCAGGGAAGAAACAACCAACACTGACTATGTCTTACTGTGGTTAGCATTGGGCGACTTAATGACAAACAGAGCAATGAAAATGTATTTGCCTATTATACATTTCGTTTTGCTTTTCTGACACTCTTAAATGTTTCAGATAATCACACAAAATTAAATTTTGGATCAAGATGAGCAAAAAAAACACCAGTGTAGGTCGGAGTTCATGGTTCAACAGTAATGGAGGGAGAAATTGAACAAAAATGGCTTCCACCGGAGAGTTCAAAGGTCAGAACAACTGCTGACCCAAAAGAACATGAAGGTCTGTCTTACCAGAAAACATCTGGACGAAGCCCAAGACTTTGTGGAAAATATTTTGTGAACTGATGAGACAAAAGTGGAACTTTTTGCAAGGCATGAATCCAGTTACATCTGGTGTAAAACTAACAGCATTTCAGATTAAGAATATCGTAATGGGAGTTAAACACGGTGGTGGCAGTCCAAAGAATCTGGAGCTGGCCTGATTCCTATAGACCTAGATGACTTTCCGTAATCGATGGAATCAAGACTTTTAAGGTCTAATCCCACAGGCAAAATATCAACTTATCAATATGGGACCATAAGCCCAAGTACATTTCGGTTCTGCAGACGAAAAATGATCCAAAGTACTGAAGCAAGGCAACCTCAGAAAGACATTGGGAAAACAAAAAAGATGGAAGGGTGGAACAAGAAGTCACTAAATTTAGAACGGGACCCATTACTTCTCCACATGGGTCCAGGTTCAGTCATAAAGGAATTCCTTTCCTTTATGACTGAAATCAACGTTTAAAACAGCTTTTTGAATTTACTCATCTGTGTCCAACATATTTTTATAATGATCTGAAACTTTTAATTGAGATAAAAAAGCAAAAACAGAAGGAATGTGTAACTGACTGCCAGGCATCTGCCTCACAATCAAAACTGTAAAACTACTATCAGGTCAGTGAGGGCTTGTGGGTGCACTGATCACTGATAGTGACCATAAAACATGTTGTGGACAACAACATGGATGGGTTAAATTGCAAGTCTACTGAAATATTCTCACTTCTGAGCAACATAAAAAGTCCAGTTTTTGTGTACATGATCCACTGCAGCCTGACAATGCTACTGAAGAATCACCTCCAGTGTTTTGTCTCTGAGGAGATGTGTGGATTTGTGCAGATGCTCGTTAGATCTTACTGATGGGCAGCCAAAGATTCCATCCTGGTCAGTGCAGAAGCAGAAACTGAGGCCAGGTTACTCACAGTGTCTACCTTGGTGGATCGGTGCGTGTGGTCAGGGAGCTGGACCACGGATGAGGCCTTAAGAGTCAGCAGCAGGTTTCAACAAACAAACAGATGAGACTTTTTCCAAGGAGATAGCCCTTCATGCTGCAGTGGCCCAAATGGGATCTGATGAACTGCTTCCAAATTGTAGATGGGGGGGGGGTGCAACGGTCAAGGTGTCTGAGTTTTTCCTGGGTGGTAATTGGATCCACTCCGGACCTACAGTCCAGCCTGTCCTCAAAAAAACGTTAAATCTGTATGGCGCAGTGAAGATTGGTCAACGCTGCTTTTGTTTTGGAATAAAATGAAAGTGCTCTGCTACACCAGGAGAAAGAAGTGAGGTTATTATTTAAAGTTGGCTGCGATTTTATCATACAGTCGAGTCAGGTCATGTGACATCTGAGAGGTTCTGACCCATGGAAGAACAGCACAGGAGTGGGGAGAACAGAGCAGGGTCTGATGTCAGTTTTCAGCCAGTGACAATGCCAGAGCCGCCTGAAGTGCTGCCTCTTCATCGATGCTGTAATCCTGATGAAAAAAACAGACACAACAGCCGTTAGCTGTTTCTAGGAATTTTGCTCAACATGAAAACTAAAACTAAAAGACTGCGAATTTCTGCCAATAACTCCCACAAAGACAGAAAACTTCAAAACTGCCAAATTGTGTTTTCTTTTTTTTGTTGTTTGTTTTTTTTTTTTTAATTTGCAGAATATCAACAACAATTTGTGCACATTTATAATGGAGACACAGCTGGCAAGTGACTGTCTGGTGGGGGAGCTCCAGTCAGAAGTTCACACCCAATCATCATGAGCATAAATCTCATGTTCAGTGGTGATTTTTGATGCAGTCTGTTATGATTATATAACATATATCTGCAATGAGGTTTAAAAGCAACAACTGGATGAACATGTTTGAATGTAATATGGACAGATCAAGTCTGTTAACTACTGGTGGGTGATGTGGACTTTGAATTTTATCCAGATACTTTGTGGTGCTATTGTGATAATGATAACAATTACGATTATTATGTCTTAGATAAATTTTTGGCACAGCCTTCATAGCGACACAAACAAAAATACTGTTCTTAAAAAACATTCCCATCTGAAATTGCTTCTTCAGGAAACCACTTACTGATAAAAATGAGATTCATATCACTAAGTAACACACAGTAACTGAATTTAATCATATTTTAGAATTTACTGATATTTATTGATACACTTGTGGAACAAAAAGGTGGAGAAAATCAAATAAGTAACATTTTTGTTCTGTTTTTATTTAACATCAATAATTGAAATTTATCCAGATGACAAATCAAAACTCTAATCATGATGAGAAATTTTTCACTATAAGTAATAAACAATACCTAGCCCTTCTGTTAACTTCTTGTTAGCAGTCAAGATTCACTGTAGTGTGTAGTTTCTCTTTGTCAGCATATAAAGCATTTGTTTGACTGACCAATACTAAGTCAGAACCACAGAAAAATCCCAGGGACTCAGTGAAGATCAGAGATGCAGAATAACAGATTTTCAGCCGAGGAACTCTTTTGAAAACCATAAATGTAAGGAGTACAAGTATTAACTGTTTTTTTGTGGTATTTTCCATAGAAATATTACAAATTCTGTGACATTTCTTCAGGGCAGCTAATAATTATGACCTTTAC